>NC_134274.1:361299-416073 GCF_031893055.1 Leptodactylus fuscus | reverse complement strand
CGGTGACCCCCCCCATATATTATATTATACGGTGACCCCCCTATATATTATATTATACAGTGATCCCCCATATATTATATTATACAGTGACCCCCCCATATATTATACAGTGACCCCCCCATATATTATATTATACAGTGACCCCCCATATATTATACAGTGACCCCCCCATATATTATACAGTGACCCCATACAGTCACCCCCCATATATTATATTATACAGTGACCCCCCCATATATTATATTATACAGTGATCCCTTATGTTATACTATACAGTGACCCCCTCCCATATTATATTATACAGTGACCCCTATTTTACAGTGACCCCCCCTATATTATACAGTGATCCCCCATATATTATACAGTGACCCCCCATATATTATATTATACAGTGATCCCCCCATATATTATATTATACAGTCACCCCCATATATTATATTATAATATATTATGCAGTGATCCCCCCCATATATTATACTAGCTTTTACCCGCGACTTCGTCTGCGGAACCTTGACACTGTGCGTGACGCACCTGGCTGGGAACGCAGGCTTGTTCCTTTTTGTTGTGTCCGCAGGGGGCCCTTCCTACTTGCAAGGGTCCATGGATTCTCTGTGCGAACCTTGCGGCCCTCTTAAAGTGTTTACCGCCTTTCCTTACTGGTGCCTGCTGGCCCCCTTTCTCTCTACCCACTTCCCCTAGTGGTCACTCCTTGCAGCTACCTCGTGCCCCTTTGCGACCTAGGAACGTGGCATCTTCCCCCCTTAACAGCATGCCCCCTCCTTTCGTGTTACCTACTCCAGGCTCTGATACGTACCCCGTGCGGCCCGCTGGAACTGTTTACCTCCTCTCCTTCCTGGCAGCCGCCACCCCCCCATTCTCCCTACCCACTTCATCTTGTGGTCACTCCTTCCACCTACCCTGTGGCCCTTTGGCACCCCAGGAAGGTACCCCCTGACACCCTTAGTACCTGTGACGTTGTCCGCAGCAGGGTTCCTCGTTTGCGCAACACAGTCAGCGCAGGCGTAGCTGTGTCAGTTACAATTAGCATTATTGTGGCGCGGTAAAAGGTATGTGAGAACCGCATTGTCCACGGTCGGCGTAGGCACCGTCCGGGTACATTGTGGCGGGTGTGTCACATACAGGGCAAGGGGGTGGCTATGGCGGAGGGGCAGTTGCGGCTGCGTAGTAGCCGTATGTGGGGCATGGGTTAAGTGAAGGCAGTGTACAGCGGCGAGTACAGGAGAGAAGCGCTGTGCACTTACCAGTGTGGTTGTCCTGGAGGGCCTGAGGACGGTTATTAAGGCAGTGTCCTTGCGATGGAGGGCCTCTGGAGGTGGGTGAAGGCTCCCTGCAGCGTCGGGGAGTGTGTCGGCCTGCAGAGGCAGTGAAGTGTGAGAAGGATACTGCGGAGCTGTGAGGGGAGAAGTGCGTAGCCGTTGACGGAATGGCGACTTACCAGTCTCCTTGCCCTGGAGGGCCTGTGGAAGGGCGGGTAGGCAGTGTCCTGGGCCCGAACGGATGGTGGAGACTCAGGAAGGCCTGTGTTAGCCGTGGAGAGCTGGGGAGGTGCGGGAAGGCTCCCACCGGCGTTGAGCAGTGGTGTGTCGGCATGCAGAAGATTTTGTGCGTGTGTCCACAAAATGGTGGCGTGCAGAAAGACGTTGTATAGAGGGGGAAGCTGCGCGTGTAGTGGGCGGAGTCGGGGAGCGTAAGATGGCTGATCCACAGCCTTGAAGAGGTTTCCCCCTGGACGGAGATGAAGGTGAGGGGTATTGGGTGAGGGTATATTGACATGTTGTATTGTCGGGTTAGGGGCTAGGCTTGAGAGGCCAATAGGGAGTGTGTGGCTTGTGTGAGTGGTCAAAAATGTGTGGGATTGTAGAGCTCATGCTGTGAGTTTGGGGTTTGGGGGTGTCCTGGGCAAAATGTGTATGTGTGAGTGGAACGAAAAGTAGCCTATCGTTCAATCCTGCCTAAAAACTATGTTTTGTGAAAATTTCACGCAAATCGGTTAAGGCATTTTTGCGTGATTGAGGAACAAACATCCAAACACACAAACATCCAAACACACATACTTTCACCTTTATAATATTATTAAGATTATACAGTGACCCCCCCATATATTATATTATACAGTGACCCCCCATATATTATACAGTGACCCCCCATATATTATATTATACAGTGACCCCCCATATATTATATTATACAGTGACTCCCCATATATTATATTATACAGTGACCCCCCATATATTATATTATACTGTGACCCCCCATATATTATATTATACAGTGACCCCCCTATATATTATATTATACAGTGACCCCCCATATATTATATTATACAGTGACCCCCATATATTATATTATACAGTGACCCCCCTATATATTATATTATACAGTGACCCCCCCATATATTATATTATACAGTGACCCCCCATATATTATATTATACAGTGACCCCCCCATATATTATATTATACAGTGAACCCCATATATTATATTATACAGTGAACCCCTTATATATTATAGTCACCCCCCATATATTATATTATACAGTGATTCCCCCATATATTATATTATTCAGTGACCCCCATATATTATATTATACAGTGATCCCCCATATATTATATTATACAGTGACCCCCCATATATTATATTATACAATGACCCCCCATATATTATATTATACAGTGACCCCCCATATATTATATTATACAGTCACCCCCATATATTATATTATTATAATATATTATGCAGTGATCCCCCCATATATTATACAGTGACCCCCCCATATATTATATTATACAGTGACCCCCCTATATATTATATTATACAGTGAACCCCATATATTATATTATACAGTGACCCCCCCATATATTATATTATACAGTGACCCCCCCATATATTATATTATACAGTGACCCCCCTATATTTTATATTATACAGTGACCCCCCCCCATATATTATATTATACAGTGAAACCCATATATTATATTATACAGTGATCCCCTTATATATTATAGTCACCCCCCATATATTATATTATACAGTGATTCCCCCATATATTATATTATACAGTGACCCCCCTATATATTATATTATACAGTGACCCCCCTATATATTATATTATACAGTGACCCCCCCATATATTATATTATACAGTGACCCCCCTATATATTATATTATACAGTGATTCCCCCATATATTATATTATTCAGTGACCCCCATATATTATATTATACAGTGACCCCCCATATTATATTATACAGTGACCCCCCATATTATATTATACAGTGACCCCCATATTATATTATACAGTGACCCCCCATATTATATTATACAGTGACCCCCCATATATTATATTATACAGTGACCCCCCATATATTATATTATACAGTGACCCTCCCATATATTATATTATATTATATTATACAGTGACCCCCCATATAATATATTATTCAGTGACCCCCAATATATTATACAGTGACCCCCCCATATATTATATTATACAGTGACCCCCCTATATATTATATTATACAGTGACCCCCCATATATTATATTATACAGTCACCCCCATATATTATATTATAATATATTATGCAGTGATCCCCCCATATATTATATTATACAGTGACCCCCCCCATATATTATATTATACAGTGACCCCCCCATATATTATATTATACAGTGACCCCCCTATATATTATATTATACAGTGACCCCCCCATGTATTATATTATACAGTGACCCCCCATATATTATATTATACAGTGACCCCCCCATATATTATATTATACAGTGAACCCCATATATTATATTATACAGTGAACCCCTTATATATTATAGTCACCCCCCATATATTATATTATACAGTGATTCCCCCATATATTATATTATTCAGTGACCCCCATATATTATATTATACATTGATCCCCCATATATTATATTATACAGTGACCCCCCATATATTATATTATACAGTCACCCCCCATATATTATATTATACAGTCACCCCCCATATATTATATTATACAGTCACCCCCATATATTATATTATTATAATATATTATGCAGTGATCCCCCCATATATTATACAGTGACCCCCCCATATATTATATTATACAGTGACCCCCCTATATATTATATTATACAGTGAACCCCATATATTATATTATACAGTGACCCCCCCTATATATTATATTATACAGTGACCCCCCTATATATTATATTATACAGTGACCCCCCATATATTATATTATACAGTGACCCCCCATATATTATATTATACAGTGACCCCCCATATATTATATTATACAGTGACCCTCCCATATATTATATTATATTATACAGTGACCCCCCATATAATATATTATTCAGTGACCCCCAATATATTATACAGTGACCCCCCCCCATATATTATATTATACAGTGACCCCCCTATATATTATATTATACAGTGACCCCCCATATATTATATTATACAGTCACCCCCATATATTATATTTTTATAATATATTATGCAGTGATCCCCCCATATATTATACAGTGACCCCCCCATATATTATATTATACAGTGACCCCCCTATATATTATATTATACAGTGAACCCCATATATTATATTATACAGTGACCCCCCCATATATTATATTATACAGTGACCCCCCCTATATATTATATTATACAGTGACCCCCCCTATATATTATATTATACAGTGACCCCCCTATATATTATATTATACAGTGACCCCCCCATATATTATATTATACAATGAACCCCATATATTATATTATACAGTGAACCCCTTATATATTATAGTCACCCCCCATATATTATATTATACAGTGATTCCCCCATATATTATATTATTCAGTGACCCCCATATATTATATTATACAGTGACCCCCCATATTATATTATACAGTGACCCCCCATATTATATTATACAGTGACCCCCATATTATATTATACAGTGACCCCCCATATTATATTATACAGTGACCCCCCATATTATATTATACAGTGACCCCCCATATTATATTATACAGTGACCCCCCATATATTATATTATACAGTGACCCCCCATATATTATATTATACAGTGACCCCCCATATATTTTTTATACAGTGACCCCCATATATTATATTATACAGTGACCCCCATATATTATATTATACAGTGACCCCCCATATATTATATTATACAGTGACCCCCCCATATATTATATTATATTATACAGTGACCCCCCATATAATATATTATTCAGTGACCCCCAATATATTATACAGTGACCCCCCTATATATTATATTATACAGTGACCCCCCTATATATTATATTATACAGTGACCCCCATATATTATATTATACAGTGAACCCCTTATATATTATATTATAGTCACCCCCCATATATTATATTATACAGTGATTCCCCCATATATATTATTCAGTGACCCCCATATATTATATTATACAGTGACCCCCAATATATTATATTATACAGTGACCCCCCTATATATTATATTATACAGTGACCCCCCCATATATTATATTATACGGTGAACCCCATATATTATATTATACAGTGATTCCCCCATATATTATATTATTCAGTGACCCCCATATATTATATTATACATTGATCCCCCATATATTATATTATACAGTGACCCCCCATATATTATATTATACAGTGACCCCCCCATATATTATATTATACAGTGACCCCCCATATATTATATAATACAGTCACCCCCATATATTATATTATTATAATATATTATGCAGTGATCCCCCCATATATTATACAGTGACCCCCCCATATATTATATTATACAGTGACCCCCCTATATATTATATTATACAGTGAACCCCATATATTATATTATACAGTGACCCCCCCATATATTATATTATACAGTGACCCCCCCATATATTATATTATACAGTGACCCCCCTATATTTTATATTATACAGTGACCCCCCCATATATTATATTATACAGTGAACCCCATATATTATATTATACAGTGATCCCCTTATATATTATAGTCACCCCCCATATATTATATTATACAGTGATTCCCCCATATATTATATTATACAGTGACCCCCCCATATATTATATTATACAGTGACCCCCCCTATATATTATATTATACAGTGACCCCCCTATATATTATATTATACAGTGACCCCCCATATATTATATTATATTATACAGTGAACCCCATATATTATATTATACAGTGATTCCCCCATATATTATATTATTCAGTGACCCCCATATATTATATTATACAGTGACCCCCCATATATTATATTATACAGTGACCCCCCATATATTATATTATACAGTGACCCCCCATATATTATATTATACAGTGACCCCCCATATATTTTTTATACAGTGACCCCCATATATTATATTATACAGTGACCCCCATATATTATATTATACAGTGACCCCCATATATTATATTATACAGTGACCCCCCATATATTATATTATACAGTGACCCCCCCATATATTATATTATATTATACAGTGACCCCCCATATATTATATTATACAGTGACCCCCCCATATATTATATTATATTATACAGTGACCCCCCATATATTATATTATACAGTGACCCCCCCATATATTATATTATATTATACAGTGAACCCCTTATATATTATATTATAGTCACCCCCCATATATTATATTATACAGTGATTCCCCCATATATATTATTCAGTGACCCCCATATATTATATTATACAGTGACCCCAATATATTATATTATACAGTGACCCCCAATATATTATATTATACAGTGACCCCCCATATTATATTATACAGTGACCCCCCCATATATTATATTATACAGTGACCCCCCATATAATATTATACAGTGACCCCCCATATATTTTTTATACAGTGAACCCCATATATTATATTATACAGTGACCCCCCCATATATTATATTATACAGTGCCCCCCATATATTATATTATTCAGTGACCCCCATATATTATATTATACAGTGACCCCCAATATATTATATTATACAGTGACCCCCCATATTATATTATACATTGACCCCCATATATTATATTATACAGTGACCCCCCATATATTATATTATACAGTGACCCCCCATATATTATATTATACAGTGACCCCCCATATATTATATTATACAGTGACCCCCCATATATTATATTATACAGTGACCACCCATATATTAAATTATGCAGTGACCCCCCCATATATTTTATTATACAGTGACCCCCCCATATATTATATTATATTATACAGTGACCCCCCCCATATATTATATTATACAGGTCCACATATATTATATTATACAGTGACCCCCCCATATATTATACAGTGACCCCCCATATATTATATTATACAGTGACCCCCCATATATTATATTATACAGTGACCCCCCCATATATTATACAGTGACCCCCCATATATTATATTATACAGTGACTCCCTATATATTATACAGTGACCCTTTCATATATTATACTATACAGTGACCCCCCCATATATTATATTATACAGTGACCCCCATATATTATATTATACAGTGACCCCATAAATTATATTATACAGTGACCCCCCATATATTATATTATATTATATTATACAGTGACCCCCCCCATATATTATATTATACAGTGATTCCCTATATATTATACAGTGACCCCCCCATATATTATATTATACAGTGATTCCCTATATATTATACAGTGACCCCCCCATATATTATTATTTATTTATATAGCACTATTAATTCCATGGTGCTTTACTTTTGGGGGTTACATACAATACACAGAATATACAGGTAGATATAATGCTAACAATGACCGACTGGCACAGTAGGGTAGAGGGCCCTGCCCGCGAGGGCTTACAATCTATGAATATATTATATTATATTATATTATACAGTGACCCCCATATATTATATTATACAGTGACCCCCATATATTATACAGTGATCCCCCCATATATTATACAGTGATCCCCCATATATTATATTATACAGTGACCCCCCCATATATTATATAGTGACCCCTCATATATTATACTATACAGTGACCCCCATATATTATACTATACAGTGATCCCCCATATATTATACAGTGATCCCCCATATTATTATACAGTAAACCCCCATATATTATACAGTGACCCCCCATATATTATACTATACAGTGATCCCCCATATATTATATTATACAGTGACCCCCATATATTATATTAAACAGTGATCCCCATATATTATATTATACAGTGATCCCCCATATTATTATACAGTAAACCCCATATATTATACAGTGACCCCCCATGTATTATATTATACAGTGACCCCCCATTTATTATATTATACAGTGACCCCCCCATATATTATATTATACAGTGACCCCCATATATTATATTATACAGTGACCCCCCCATATACTATATTATACACTGACGAGCTGAAGGCGGCTATTATACACGCTGGGCTTCCATATCACGAAGCCTGCAGACCGCAGGCCGATCCCTCCAGGTCACATGGCCGCATCGTGAGGTCATTCATGGAGTCCCCACCAAGTATTGGGGCAGTTACTGGACACACTTGTCATTGGGCGACGTTTCTGAGTGACATCATTATATTATATTCAGTCTTATATAATATTCTAATTCTCTGAGATAATGACTTTTGGGGTTTCCTTGTCTGTGTGACTTGGGGGTGCCGAGGCGTCTGCCGTGTGAAATGTGGGGTTGTCGGAGTCTCCGCTGTGTGTCTTGACCTGTGTATGACGCTGCACTTTCTATAAGTGCCAGTATTCGGCGTCCCGCTGTGTGACATGTCGGGGTCTCTGCTGTGTGACATGTCAGGGTCTCTGCTGTGTGACATGTCGGGGTCTCTGCTGTGTGACATGTCGGGGTCTCTGCTGTGTAACATGTCGGGGTCTCTGCTGTGTGACATGTCCCGCTGTGTGACATGTCGGGGTCTCTGCTGTGTGACATGTCGGGGTCTCTGCTGTGTGACATGTCGGGGTCTCTGCTGTGTGACATGTCGGGGTCTCTGCTGTGTGTCTTGACCTGTATCTGACGCCGCTCTCTCTATATGTGCCAGTATTCGGCATCCCGCTGTGTGACATGTCGGGGTCTCTGCTGTGTGACATGTCGGGGTCTCTGCTGTGTGACATGTCGGGGTCTCTGCTGTGTGACATGTCGGGGTCTCTGCTGTGTGACATGTCGGGGTCTCTGCTGTGTGACATGTCGGGGTCTCTGCTGTGTGACATGTCGGGGTCTCTGCTGTGTGACATGTCGGGGTCTCTGCTGTGTGTCTTGACCTGTATCTGACGCCGCTCTCTCTATATGTGCCAGTATTCGGCGTCCCACTGTGTGACATGTCGGGGTCTCTGCTGTGTGACATGTCGGGGTCTCTGCTGTGTGACATGTCGGGGTCTCTGCTGTGTGACATGTCAGGGTCTCTGCTGTGTGACATGTCGGGGTCTCTGCTGTGTGTCTTGACCTGTATCTGACGCCGCTCTCTCTATATGTGCCAGTATTCGGCATCCCGCTGTGTGACATGTCGGGGTCTCTGCTGTGTGACATGTCGGGGTCTCTGCTGTGTGACATGTCGGGGTCTCTGCTGTGTGACATGTCGGGGTCTCTGCTGTGTGACATGTCGGGGTCTCTGCTGTGTGACATGTCGGGGTCTCTGCTGTGTGACATGTCGGGGTCTCTGCTGTGTGACATGTCGGGGTCTCTGCTGTGTGACATGTCGGGGTCTCTGCTGTGTGACATGTCGGGGTCTCTGCTGTGTGACATGTCGGGGTCTCTGCTGTGTGACATGTCGGGGTCTCTGCTGTGTGACATGTCGGGGTCTCTGCTGTGTGACATGTCGGGGTCTCCGCTGTGTGACATGTCGGGGTCTCTGCTGTGTGACATGTCAGGGTGTCGGGGTCTCCGCTGTGTGTCTTGACCTGTATCTGACGCCGCTCTCTCTATAAGTTCCAGTATTGGGTGTCCCGCTGTGTGACATGTCGGGGTCTCTGCTGTGTGACATGTCGGGGTCTCTGCTGTGTGACATGTCAGGGTGTCGGGGTCTCCGCTGTGTGTCTTGACCTGTATCTGACGCCGCTCTCTCTATAAGTTCCAGTATTGGGTGTCCCGCTGTGTGACATGTCGGGGTCTCTGCTGTGTGACATGTCGGGGTCTCTGCTGTGTGACATGTCGGGGTCTCTGCTGTGTGACATGTCGGGGTCTCTGCTGTGTGACATGTCGGGGTCTCTGCTGTGTGACATGTCGGGGTCTCTGCTGTGTGACATGTCGGGGTCTCTGCTGTGTGACATGTCGGGGTCTCTGCTGTGTGACATGTCGGGGTCTCCGCTGTGTGACATGTCGGGGTCTCCGCTGTGTGACATGTCGGGGTCTCTGCTGTGTGACATGTCGGGGTCTCCGCTGTGTGACATGTCGGGGTCTCTGCTGTGTGACATGTCGGGGTCTCTGCTGTGTGACATGTCGGGGTCTCTGCTGTGTGACATGTCGGGGTCTCTGCTGTGTGACATGTCGGGGTCTCTGCTGTGTGACATGTCGGGGTCTCTGCTGTGTGACATGTCGGGGTCTCTGCTGTGTGACATGTCGGGGTCTCTGCTGTGTGACATGTCGGGGTCTCTGCTGTGTGACATGTCGGGGTCTCTGCTGTGTGACATGTCGGGGTCTCTGCTGTGTGACATGTCGGGGTCTCTGCTGTGTGACATGTCGGGGTCTCTGCTGTGTGACATGTCGGGGTCTCTGCTGTGTGACATGTCGGGGTCTCTGCTGTGTGACATGTCGGGGTCTCTGCTGTGTGACATGTCGGGGTCTCTGCTGTGTGACATGTCGGGGTCTCTGCTGTGTGACATGTCGGGGTGTCGGGGTCTCCGCTGTGTGTCTTGACCTGTATCTGACGCCGCTCTCTCTATAAGTGCCAGTATTGGGCGTCCCGCTGTGTGACATGTCGGGGTCTCTGCTGTGTGATATGTCGGGGTCTCTGCTGTGTGACATGTCAGGGTCTCTTCTGTGTGACATGTCGGGGTCTCTGCTGTGTGACATGTCGGGGTCTCTGCTGTGTAACATGTCGGGGTCTCTGCTGTGTGACATGTCCCGCTGTGTGACATGTCCCGCTGTGTGACATGTCGGGGTCTCTGCTGTGTGACATGTCGGGGTCTCTGCTGTGTGACATGTCGGGGTCTCTGCTGTGTGACATGTCGGGGTCTCTGCTGTGTGTCTTGACCTGTATCTGACGCCGCTCTCTCTATATGTGCCAGTATTCGGCGTCCCACTGTGTGACATGTCGGGGTCTCTGCTGTGTGACATGTCGGGGTCTCTGCTGTGTGTCTTGACCTGTATCTGACGCCGCTCTCTCTATATGTGCCAGTATTCGGCATCCCGCTGTGTGACATGTCGGGGTCTCTGCTGTGTGACATGTCGGGGTCTCTGCTGTGTGACATGTCGGGGTCTCTGCTGTGTGACATGTCGGGGTCTCTGCTGTGTGACATGTCGGGGTCTCTGCTGTGTGACATGTCGGGGTCTCTGCTGTGTGACATGTCGGGGTCTCTGCTGTGTGACATGTCGGGGTCTCTGCTGTGTGACATGTCGGGGTCTCTGCTGTGTGACATGTCGGGGTCTCTGCTGTGTGACATGTCGGGGTCTCTGCTGTCTGACATGTCGGGGTCTCCGCTGTGTGACATGTCGGGGTCTCCGCTGTGTGACATGTCGGGGTCTCTGCTGTGTGACATGTCGGGGTCTCTGCTGTGTGACATGTCGGGGTCTCTGCTGTGTGACATGTCGGGGTCTCTGCTGTGTGACATGTCGGGGTCTCTGCTGTGTGACATGTCGGGGTCTCTGCTGTGTGACATGTCGGGGTCTCTGCTGTGTGACATGTCGGGGTCTCTGCTGTGTGACATGTCGGGGTCTCTGCTGTGTGACATGTCGGGGTCTCTGCTGTGTGACATGTCGGGGTCTCTGCTGTGTGACATGTCGGGGTCTCTGCTGTGTGACATGTCGGGGTCTCTGCTGTGTGACATGTCGGGGTCTCTGCTGTGTGACATGTCGGGGTCTCTGCTGTGTGACATGTCGGGGTCTCTGCTGTGTGACATGTCGGGGTGTCGGGGTCTCCGCTGTGTGTCTTGACCTGTATCTGACGCCGCTCTCTCTATAAGTGCCAGTATTGGGCGTCCCGCTGTGTGACATGTCGGGGTCTCTGCTGTGTGATATGTCGGGGTCTCTGCTGTGTGACATGTCAGGGTCTCTTCTGTGTGACATGTCGGGGTCTCTGCTGTGTGACATGTCGGGGTCTCTGCTGTGTAACATGTCGGGGTCTCTGCTGTGTGACATGTCCCGCTGTGTGACATGTCCCGCTGTGTGACATGTCGGGGTCTCTGCTGTGTGACATGTCGGGGTCTCTGCTGTGTGACATGTCGGGGTCTCTGCTGTGTGACATGTCGGGGTCTCTGCTGTGTGTCTTGACCTGTATCTGACGCCGCTCTCTCTATATGTGCCAGTATTCGGCGTCCCACTGTGTGACATGTCGGGGTCTCTGCTGTGTGACATGTCGGGGTCTCTGCTGTGTGTCTTGACCTGTATCTGACGCCGCTCTCTCTATATGTGCCAGTATTCGGCATCCCGCTGTGTGACATGTCGGGGTCTCTGCTGTGTGACATGTCGGGGTCTCTGCTGTGTGACATGTCGGGGTCTCTGCTGTGTGACATGTCGGGGTCTCTGCTGTGTGACATGTCGGGGTCTCTGCTGTGTGACATGTCGGGGTCTCTGCTGTGTGACATGTCGGGGTCTCTGCTGTGTGACATGTCGGGGTCTCTGCTGTGTGACATGTCGGGGTCTCTGCTGTGTGACATGTCGGGGTCTCTGCTGTGTGACATGTCGGGGTCTCTGCTGTGTGACATGTCGGGGTCTCCGCTGTGTGACATGTCGGGGTCTCTGCTGTGTGACATGTCGGGGTCTCTGCTGTGTGACATGTCGGGGTCTCTGCTGTGTGTCTTGACCTGTATCTGACGCCGCTCTCTCTATATGTGCCAGTATTCGGCATCCCGCTGTGTGACATGTCGGGGTCTCTGCTGTGTGACATGTCGGGGTCTCTGCTGTGTGACATGTCGGGGTCTCTGCTGTGTGACATGTCGGGGTCTCTGCTGTGTGACATGTCGGGGTCTCTGCTGTGTGACATGTCGGGGTCTCTGCTGTGTGACATGTCGGGGTCTCTGCTGTGTGACATGTCGGGGTCTCTGCTGTGTGACATGTCGGGGTCTCTGCTGTGTGACATGTCGGGGTCTCTGCTGTGTGACATGTCGGGGTCTCTGCTGTGTGACATGTCGGGGTCTCTGCTGTGTGACATGTCGGGGTCTCTGCTGTGTGACATGTCGGGGTCTCCGCTGTGTGACATGTCGGGGTCTCCGCTGTGTGACATGTCGGGGTCTCTGCTGTGTGACATGTCGGGGTCTCCGCTGTGTGACATGTCGGGGTCTCTGCTGTGTGACATGTCGGGGTCTCTGCTGTGTGACATGTCGGGGTCTCTGCTGTGTGACATGTCGGGGTCTCCGCTGTGTGTCTTGACCTGTATCTGACACCGCTCTCTCTATAAGTGCCAGTATTGGGCGTCCCGCTGTGTGACATGTCGGGGTCTCTGCTGTGTGACATGTCGGGGTCTCTGCTGTGTGACATGTCGGGGTCTCTGCTGTGTGACATGTCGGGGTCTCTGCTGTGTGACATGTCGGGGTCTCTGCTGTGTGACATGTCGGGGTCTCTGCTGTGTGACATGTCGGGGTCTCTGCTGTGTGACATGTCGGGGTCTCTGCTGTGTGACATGTCGGGGTCTCTGCTGTGTGACATGTCGGGGTCTCTGCTGTGTGACATGTCGGGGTCTCTGCTGTGTGACATGTCAGGGTCTCTGCTGTGTGACATGTCGGGGTCTCCGCTGTGTGACATGTCGGGGTCTCTGCTGTGTGACATGTCGGGGTCTCTGCTGTGTGACATGTCGGGGTCTCTGCTGTGTGACATGTCGGGGTCTCCGCTGTGTGACATGTCGGGGTCTCTGCTGTGTGACATGTCGGGGTCTCTGCTGTGTGACATGTCGGGGTCTCTGCTGTGTGACATGTCGGGGTCTCTGCTGTGTGACATGTCGGGGTCTCTGCTGTGTGACATGTCGGGGTCTCTGCTGTGTGACATGTCGGGGTCTCCGCTGTGTGACATGTCGGGGTCTCTGCTGTGTGACATGTCAGGGTGTCGGGGTCTCCGCTGTGTGTCTTGACCTGTATCTGACGCCGCTCTCTCTATAAGTTCCAGTATTGGGTGTCCCGCTGTGTGACATGTCGGGGTCTCTGCTGTGTGACATGTCGGGGTCTCTGCTGTGTGACATGTCAGGGTGTCGGGGTCTCCGCTGTGTGTCTTGACCTGTATCTGACGCCGCTCTCTCTATAAGTTCCAGTATTGGGTGTCCCGCTGTGTGACATGTCGGGGTCTCTGCTGTGTGACATGTCGGGGTCTCCGCTATGTGACATGTCGGGGTCTCTGCTGTGTGACATGTCAGGGTGTCGGGGTCTCCGCTGTGTGTCTTGACCTGTATCTGACGCCGCTCTCTCTATAAGTGTCAGTATTGGGTGTCCCGCTGTGTGACATGTCGGGGTCTCTGCTGTGTGACATGTCGGGGTCTCTGCTGTGTGACATGTCGGGGTCTCTGCTGTGTGACATGTCAGGGTGTCGGGGTCTCCGCTGTGTGTCTTGACCTGTATCTGACGCCGCTCTCTCTATAAGTTCCAGTATTCGGCGTCCTGCGGCTTCGCCGGTGACGACTTGTGGAATTCATTAGCACAGATTAACATATAAAGTGGCTGCGATATCTTCTCGTGAACGCTGAGGTTTCGGGGGCCCTAATTCAGCGCGGAATGAGCAGCGCCTCCGATATTAGGAACTATGACATTTTTAATTTACACAAAGCTTCCCAAATGGCGCGGCCTCCCCCGCAGATAATTTTCGCCCCCGCTTTTGCCGCCGCACCTTCCCCACTTGTATCACTGTTACTCCTTCCCGCTCGCTCCGCTTTCTTTTTTTTTTCTTAAGCTCAGTAAAGAAAGCTAATTATCCCGGCACAAGGAGGCGGCGAAAAATAATACGATTAGAGAGAATCATTTGCCAATATAATTACAAGCAAATTGGGTACACACAATCGTCAGATACATGGATTGCTTGACCTGGGTGAGCACGTGAAATAAAGCCCCCGTCTCGAGCCGCCGTAAACGCCGCTTTATCATCTCTAAGTGGTGTTTGCGCAGCCAGCTCAATTTGCATGTGTAATGTGGCTATACAAATTGACAACAAGTAAATTATGCAGGGAGACGGCCGGGGCGGCGGGCTCGGCCAGCGCACACAGCTCTCTTCATTTTGAAAACCCAGCGAGACGTGAAGCTCATACAGCAGCCGCTCGCCCGCAATCCTCAGACTTATTGTCTCCTAAAATGTCATTACGCCCATTATTTGTGCAGCTAATTCAGTTATTAATAGATAATTCATCCACCTAGGAAGGCTGCAGCCGTGCTCCGGGGTCGTGTGCTGCCCGGACGTGGGAAGAGGGTGGAGTCACAGTCAGGAGGTGGGAGGAGGGTGGAGTCAGACAGGAGGTGGGAAGAGGGTGGAGTCACAGTCAGGAGGTGGGAAGAGGGTGGAGTCACAGTCAGGAGGTGGGAAGAGGGTGGAGTCAGACAGTCAGGAGGTGGGAAGAGGGTGGAGTCAGTCAGGAGGTGGGAAGAGGGTGGAGTCACAGTCAGGAGGTGGGAAGAGGGTGGAGTCACAGTCAGGAGGTGGGAAGAGGGTGGAGTCAGGAGCTGGGAAGAGGGTGGAGACAGACAGTCAGGAGGTGGGAAGAGGGTGGAGTCACAGTCAGGAGGTGGGGAAGAGGGTGGAGTCACAGTCAGGAGGTGGGGAAGAGGGTGGAGTCAGACAGTCAGGAGGTGGGAAGAGGGTGGAGTCAGGAGCTGGGAAGAGGGTGGAGACAGACAGTCAGGAGGTGGGAAGAGGGTGGAGTCAGACAGTCAGGAGGTGGGAAGAGGGTGGAGTCACAGTCAGGAGGTGGGGAAGAGGGTGGAGTCAGACAGTCAGGAGGTGGGAAGAGGGTGGAGTCACAGTCAGTGGGTGGGAAGAGGGTGGAGTCAGGTCTGCACACTTATGGAACCTTCCAACAACATAAAGTGAGCACTGGTTTGCACTGGTTCGGTGAGTGCCCACATTTTACCTTAGGCCCCGTTCACATGGGGCGCGGATGGCGGATTTTGGTCCTAATTCTGACAGGGGAAGACGCATCAGAATATGGCCAAAATCCGCCTGCCACGACTTCTGACAGTCCGGCGTAGGCCCAAATGAATGAGCCTAGTCCGGAGTGTGCACCGCGAGGTGACTCGGCCTGAAGAGTGAGCTCCGCCCTTCTTTTTCTGGGCGCTTAAACAAACGGCTTCCAGAAAAAAAGACCTGAGCGGCTCCGATTGATTTCAATGGCAGATACGGCCTCAAAATCCTGACCAAAACACTCCTTGTGAACTTACCCTTACAGAGGTTCTACAGGGGGCGCCAACCTCCATATTGATAGTCTCCTCAGACTGGTGGGGCTGACACATTGGAAAGGACATGGCACAGAAAGCTCCATCTGGTGTAGAGATCACATATAGATCACATAGAACATATAGATCAGATATAGATCACTTATAGATCAGATATAGATCACATGTAGATCACATGTAGATCACATGTAGATCAGATATAGATCACATGTAGATCAGATATAGATCACGTATAGATCACATGTAGATCAGATATAGATCACATATAGATCAGATATAGATCACATGTAGATCAGATATAGATCACATATAGTTCAGATATAGATCAGATATAGTTCACATATAGATCAGATATAGTTCACATATAGATCAGATATCAATCACATATAGATCACATATAGATCAGATGTAGATCACATATAGATAACAAATAGATCACATGTAGATCACATATAGATCAGATATCGATCACATGTAGATCACATGTAGATCACATATAGATCAGATATAGATCACATGTAGGTCACATATAGGTCACATATAGGTCACGCCACCTTTCTGGAGAGATGTATAATATATGTGTATGAGCTGTTCCCGGCCCACCCTGCTCTCTGCACTCTGAGTGACCAATGCAGGGAATCTTTGGCACAACAAAGGACCATGAGCCAACAATTTGCCATAGTGGTAGGTGTGGCACATTGTTACCATCCCCCATCTTGTCTCTAGAAGCCCCAGGACGAATTTTAACCCCTTCCCGCTGATGGCACTTTTTGACTTCCTGCCCGAGCTCGCTCTTTCATAGCTGCCATGTGTCACTTTATGTGGCAATAACTCTGGAACGCTTTACCTTACACAAGTGATTGTGAGATTGTTTTCTCGTAACACATTGCACTTCATGTCAGTTGTAGATTTTAGTTGATATATTTTGTGTTTAATTATGAAAAAATAGGAAATTTGGTGGAAATTTTGAAAACTCTGCATTTTATAAAGTTTGATATGATGTGCATTGTATACAGATAGTCAGCCCGCCATCTCTCCTAAATCTCATGGCCCAGGTCCTGGCTTTATGTCGCATCAGACTATAGGCGCCCTTTATTTTTATGGACATTATAAGATTTACAAGTGAAACAACAATATTCAACATTTTCAAGAAATTTCTAGAACCCATTTTTAAGGGACGAATCCAGTTATGAAGGTGTTATGAAAGCCCCCTGTATTAGAAACCCCCCCCCCCCCATAAATCACCCCATTTACAAAACAGGAATGAAGACAAAATGGAGGCGAAATTTTCAAATTTGATTTTATTTTACTAATATTTTCGTTTAGCCCTAGAATTTGCACATTCACAAGGGGTTAACGGAGAAAACACCCCCCACAACTTATGTAACTTCTCCCGACTACCATAGCACCCCATATATGGACGCACAGCGAGACGCAGAAGGGAAGGCACGCCAAGGAGCTTGTAGAGGGCAGATCTGGCTGGGATCAGTTTCGGGCACCCTGTCGCATTTACAAAGCCCTTGAGGAGTCAGAACAGTGGAAACCTCTAGAAAGTGACCCCCCCCATTGTGAAAACCGCCCCCCTCAAAGGATTTATCAAGTGATGTAGTAGCATTAGTAACCCCGAAGTGACTATGTAAGCTGTGCGGAGTAAATTGGGCACACCAAATCCCATTCTATGTTCCCACTAGCTCCTATGACACGGATGGGGAAGAGGGGCAATCTGGGGGGTCAGCGCTGGTGTCTTCTCTCATAAGCTCTAAATATGGGGGGGTCCCTTGAAACGCTTGCACCGCTTATACATTCCCTTCTAGTCGCAGCCACTTATGTCCTAATGATTGGGCAACTTTTAGGGTTTTTGTCTTCACATTGTACAAGCTAGATTTGTATTTTCTGGCAATGTGGCCATATGAGGGCGCGGTGTTTGCGGTATCAGATGAGCTTCTCAATGCCGCCATTTTGGGGCCGGTAACTTATTGATGACATTTTATTAACTCTTTCTGGGTGGGATGTAAAAGGAAACATCAATTCTGGCGTACAGTATAAGTAACATGTGACCTTTATTCTGCGGGTCGGTACGGTTACGGCGTGCAGTGTACAGTATAAGTAACGTGACCTTTATTCTGCGGGTCGGTACGGTTACGGCGTGCAGTGTACAGTATAAGTAACATGTGACCTTTATTCTGCGGGTCGGTACAGTTACGGCGTGCAGTGTACAGTATAAGTAACATGTGACCTTTATTCTGCGGGTCGGTACGGTTACGGCGTGCAGTGTACAGTATAAGTAACATGTGACCTTTATTCTGCAGGTCGGTGCGGTTACGGCGTGCAGTGTACAGTATAAGTAACATGTGACCTTTATTCTGCAGGTCGGTACGGTTACGGAGTGCAGTGTACAGTATAAGTAACATGTTCCCTTTATTCTGCGGGTCGGTACGGTTACGGCGTGCAGTGTACAGTATAAGTAACATGTGACCTTTATTCTGCGGGTCGGTACGGTTACGGCGTGCAGTGTACAGTATAAGTAACATGTGACCTTTATTCTGCGGGTCGGTACGGTTACGGCGTGCAGTGTACAGTATAAGTAACATGTGACCTTTATTCTGCGGGTCGGTACGGTTACGGCGTGCAGTGTACAGTATAAGTAACATGTGACCTTTATTCTGCGGGTCGGTACGGTTACGGCGTGCAGTGTACAGTATAAGTAACATGTTCCCTTTATTCTGCGGGTCGGTACGGTTACGGCGTGCAGTGTACAGTATAAGTAACATGTGACCTTTATTCTGCGGGTCGGTACGGTTACGGTGTGCAGTGTACAGTATAAGTAACATGTTCCCTTTATTCTGCGGGTCGGTACGGTTACGGCGTGCAGTGTACAGTATAAGTAACATGTGACCTTTATTCTGCAGGTCGGTACGGTTACGGAGTGCAGTGTAGAGCATAAGTAACATGTGACCTTATTTTTTGCGGGATGACCTCTGCTTTTTCTTCTGACCATTTGATTACTTTTTATTGAACATTTTGTAAGGGAAAGGTGGTGAATAATCGTTATTTTGTGTGTTTTTTTACGCCGTTCACCGTTCGGGTTAAATAATGTTTTCGTTTTATTGTTCAGGTTATTACGGACGCGGCGATACCAAATATGGAATGTGATTTTTCTCTTTTTCTTTATTTTACATAATAAAACATTTTATATGGGGAAAAGGGATTTTTGGGGATTTATTTATTTATTATTTCTCATTTATTTTAAACTTATTTAAACTTTTTTATTTTTACTTTTTTATCACTTTTTCTTTCTGTCCCCGTGGGATCGGCTGATCGCGGCTTCACTAGATGTATCCGCAGTACACGTCTTACACGTGTATTGCAGTGTAGAGGAAGCTCTCAGCCTGTGTAGACACACGACAGCTTTCATTCCTAGCAGGATCAACCAGGTACGTGGAGGGGACGGCCTGGGGCAGACCCGGGGTCACTGATCAGACCCCGGGATGCCCACTACCAATACCGGCACCCCCCGAAACCGGCGCGGGGGGGCAGATCGGCACCATTATATTGCGATCCCCGGAGATGCTGGAGGTCATGTTTGACCGTCGGCATCTCAGGGGTTAACATCCGCGATCGGACCCAGTTCCGACCGCAGGTGTTACGGGGCATAGTCAGCCATATATTACGGCTGACACCCGCAGGGCATGGTGCGCACACAGGTTCAGCCGCTGTAGTAGTACGGCAGTTTGCGGCGAGTCCTTCCCGGCAGCGCTGTACTATTATGGCGGATGTCAGGAAGGGGTTAATGAACCACAATGCTTCTGTAAGTGGGAGTAGCGGCTGTTCTCTCATGAGCGCCCCCAGTGGGCAGTCCATGGGATTACCGCTCACCATTGACACTCTGTTTCTCGTTATGTTACTCCGTTGACCATAATCTGTTGCGAAAGATGCAGCTACCCTCGGCCCGGAGCCGCCCACCCCCCACAATAAGAAGCCCCGTCAAGCTCAGACTAATGAAGCTCATGAGCAGCAGCCAGCGCTCCTTCTGATTGGCTCCATGTGTCCACCAGGTGCCCTGGTCTAGTGACCTCATGATAGCACCCCCATAATAGTGATGGTCACAGTGGCCACCATATAGTACCACTTATACATGCCCAGTGCCCCATAAGAGTGGTAGTCACAGCGTTCCATCAAATTGACATCTACTTTGTCCTGTAACATTTACTCCTCTGATTATCCCGATATCAGTGATGACCCCCCCCCCCCCCCCAAACCCCGACCCCACCTCCCTCCTGATTCTCTCTTTCGGGGGTCGGAGGTGGCTCATGAAGAATGGAGGAATCTTTCATATCTGTGTTGGGGTGGCATGAGAGGTGTAAAGAAGTAACTCCTCCGTTGGCGGTGCAGGGGCGGCTGCTTTAGGCCCCCAGTAGCTGGACACAGCCAAAAAGCCTTGCGGGAAAATCGGCTGTGGAAACGCGCGCTGCGTGCATGGGATTCGCTGCCGTTTTTGCTGTGGTGTTTCCACCACGTTGGGGAGCTGTGGGAAACTTGTTTGGGGGGCTCTGAGCTGTGGGGAGCTTATTAACACTATGGGGGTGCACTAGAGAGATGGAGAACAATTGTTTGGGGATGCACAGGAAATATATGGATATTGGTGAAATAATTGCTAGCAATGCGGGGGTAGGCTTCCAGGGGCCTTCTGCAAGATATCCCCTCCCCTGTGGGTATCTTGCAAGGGAGTCCTAAGAATTTGGGTGTTTTGCACCCCAGTCTGAATGGAATGGCCGGTCTTAAATGCTTGTGTGACTTCAGACCACCAGAGAAAGCCGAAGTACAAAACTATGAATACCAAGTAACACTCATGGGGGATGGTATCAGTGTGAGTAATGTGGGGTACACTGGAGGGACATGGGGGATAGTGCGGTGCTTGTTAGTGTGGTGTTGCCGCTGTCCCTGGGTCCCCCTGTGTTGCCGCTGTCCTTGGGTCCCCCTGTGTTGCCGCTGTCCCTGGGTCCCTCAGTGTTGCCTCTGTCCCTGAGTCCCCCGGTGTTGCCGCTGTCCCCAAGTTCCCCTGTGTTGCTACTGCCCCCAGGTCCTCCGTTGTTGCTGCTGCCTCCGGGTCTCCCGGGGTTGCCACTGCCCCAGGTCCTCCGTTGTTGTCGCTGCCCCCTGGCCCCCGTTGTTGCTGCTGCCCCCTGGCCCCCAGTGTTGCCGCTGCCCCCTGGCCCCCAGTGTTGCCGCTGCCCCCAGGTCCTCCGTTGTTGCCGCTGGCCCCCGTTGTTGCTGCTGCCCCCTGGCCCCCAGTGTTGCCGCTGCCCCCTGGCCCCCAGTGTTGCCGCTACCCCCACGTCCTCCGTTGTTGCCGCTGCCCCCTGGCCCCCAGTGTTGCCGCTGCCCCCGGGTCCTCCGTTGTTGCCACTGCCCCCGGGTCCCCCGGTGTTGCCGCTACCCCTGGGTCCCCCATTTTTGCCGCTGTCTCCAGGTCCTCCGGTGTGAGTCTTGTCCCTGGATCCCCTGGTGTTGCCGCTGCCCCAGGTCCTCAGTTGTTGCCGCTGCCCCAGGTCCTCCGTTGTTGCCGCTGCCTCTGGGTCCCCCATTGTTACCACTGCCCCAGGTCCTCCGTTGTTGCCGCTGCCTCCGGGTCCCCCAGTGTTGCCGCTGCCCCAGGTCCTCCGTTGTTGCCACTGCCTCCCGGCCCCCAGTGTTGCCGCTGCCCCCAGGTCCTCCATTGTTTCCGCTGCCCCAGGTCCTCCATTGTTGCCACTGCCTCCGGGTCTCCCGGGGTTGCCGCTGCCCCAGGTCCTCCGTTGTTGCCGCTGCCCCCCGTGTTGCCGCTGCCCCCAGGTCCTCCGTTGTTGCCGCTGCCTCCCAGCCCCCAGTGTTGCCGCTGCCCCCAGGTCCTCCGTTGTTGCCACTGCCCCCGGGTCCCCCATTGTTGCCGCTGTCTCCAGGTCCTCCGGTGTGACTCTTGTCCCTGGATCCCCCATTGTTGCTGCTGCCCCCAGGTCCTCCGTTGTTGCCACTGCCCCCCGGCCCCCAGTGTTGCCGCTGCCCCCAGGTCCTCCGTTGTTGCCGCTGCCTCCGGGTCTCCCGGGGTTGCCGCTGCCCCAGGTCCTCCGTTGTTGCCGCTGCCTCCGGGTCTCCCGGGGTTGCCGCTGCCCCAGGTCCTCCGTTGTTGCCGCTGCCCCCCGGCCCCCAATGTTGCCGCTGCCCCCAGGTCCTCCGTTGTTGCCACTGCCTCCCAGCCCCCAGTGTTGCCACTGCCCCCAGGTCCTCCGTTGTTGCCACTGCCCCCAGGTCCTCCGTTGTTGCCACTGCCCCCAGGCCCCTTGGTGTTGCCGCTGCCCCCAGGTCCTCCATTGTTGCCGCTGCCCCCCGTCCCCCAGTGTTGCCGCTGCCCCCGGGTCCCCCGGTGTTGCCGCTGCCCCTGGAACCCCCATTGTTGCCGCTGTCTCCAGGTCCTTCGGTGTGACTCTTGTCCCTGGATCCCCTGGTGTTGCCGCTGCCCCAGGTCCTCCGTTGTTGCCGCTGCCCCCCAGCCCCCAGTGTTGCCGCTGCCCCCAGGTCCTCCGTTGTTGCCACTACCCCCGGGTCCCCCGGTGTTGCCGCTGCCCCCAGGTCCTCCGTTGTTGCCACTGTCCCTGGGTCCCCCTGTGTTGCCGCTGTCCCTGAGTCCCCCGGTGTTGCCGCTGTCCCCAAGTTCCCCTGTGTTGCTACTGCCCCCAGGTCCTCCGTTGTTGCCGCTGCCTCCGGGTCCCCCAGTGCTGCCCCTGCCCCTGCCCCAGGTCCTCCGTTGTTGCTGCTGCCTCCGGGTCTCCCGGGGTTGCCACTGCCCCAGGTCCTCCGTTGTTGCCGCTGCCCCCCGGCCCCCAGTGTTGCCGCTGCCCCCAGGTCCTCCGTTGTTGCCACTGCCTCCCAGCCCCCAGTGTTGCCACTGCCCCCAGGTCCTCCGTTGTTGCCACTGCCCCCAGGCCCCTTGGTGTTGCCGCTGCCCCCAGGTCCTCCATTGCTGCCCCCCCGTCCCCCAGTGTTGCCGCTACCCCCGGGTCCCCGGTGTTGCCGCTGCCCCTTGAACCCCCATTGTTGCCGCTGTCTCCAGGTCCTTCGGTGTGACTCTTGTCCCTGGATCCCCTGGTGTTGCCGCTGCCCCAGGTCCTCAGTTGTTGCCGCTGCCCCAGGTCCTCAGTTGTTGCCGCTGCCCCAGGTCCTCCGTTGTTGCCGCTGCCCCCCAGCCCCCAGTGTTGCCGCTGCCCCAAGGTCCTCCGTTGTTGCCACTACCCCCGGGTCCCCCGGTGTTGCCGCTGCCCCCAGGTCCTCCGTTGTTGCCACTGTCCCTGGGTCCCCCTGTGTTGCCGCTGTCCCTGAGTCCCCCGGTATTGCCGCTGTCCCCAAGTTCCCCTGTGTTGCTACTGCCCCCAGGTCCTCCGTTGTTGCCGCTGCCTCCGGGTCCCCCAGTGCTGCCCCTGCCCCAGGTCCTCCGTTGTTGCTGCTGCCTCCGGGTCTCCCGGGGTTGCCACTGCCCCAGGTCCTCCGTTGTTGCCGCTGCCCCCTGGCCCCCGATATTGCTGCTGCCCCCTGGCCCCCAGTGTTGCCGCTGTCTCCAGGTCCTCCGTTGTTGCCACTGCCCCCGGGTCCCCCGATGTTGCCGCTACCCCTGGGTCCCCCATTTTTGCCGCTGTCTCCAGGTCCTCCGGTGTCCCTGCCCCCGGGCCCCTTGGTGTTGCCGCTGCCCCCAGGTCCTCCATTGTTGCCGCTGCCCCCCCGTCCCCCAGTGTTGCCGCTGCCCCTGAAACCCCCATTGTTGCCGCTGTCTCCAGGTCCTTCGGTGTGACTCTTGTCCCTGGATCCCCTGGTGTTGCCGCTGCCCCAGGTCCTCAGTTGTTGCCGCTGCCCCAGGTCCTCCGTTGTTGCCGCTGCCCCCCAGCCCCCAGTGTTGCCGCTGCCCCCAGGTCCTCCGTTGTTGCCACTACCCCCGGGTCCCCCGGTGTTGCCACTGCCCCCAGGTCCTCCGTTGTTGCCACTGTCCCTGGGTCCCCCTGTGTTGCCGCTGTCCTTGGGTCCCCCTGTGTTGCCGCTGTCCCTGGGTCCCTCAGTGTTGCCGCTGTCCCTGAGTCCCCCAGTGTTGCCGCTGTCCCCAAGTTCCCCTGTGTTGCTACTGCCCCCAGGTCCTCCGTTGTTGCCGCTGCCTCCGGGTCCCCCAGTGCTGCCCCTGCCCCAGGTCCTCCGTTGTTGCTGCTGCCTCCGGGTCTCCCGTTGTTGCCACTGCCCCAGGTCCTCCGTTGTTGCCGCTGCCCCCTGGCCCCCGATGTTGCTGCTGCCCCCTGGCCCCCAGTGTTGCCGCTGCCCCCAGGTCCTCCGTTGTTGCCACTGCCCCCTGGCCCCCAGTGTTGCCGCTGCCCCCAGGTCCTCCGTTGTTGCCACTGCCCCCGGGTCCCCCGGTGTTGCCGCTACCCCTGGGTCCCCCATTTTTGCCGCTGTCTCCAGGTCCTCCGGTGTGAGTCTTGTCCCTGGATCCCCTGGTGTTGCCGCTGCCCCAGGTCCTCAGTTGTTGCCGCTGCCCCAGGTCCTCCGTTGTTGCCGCTGCCTCTGGGTCCCCCAGTGTTGCCACTGCCCCAGGTCCTCTGTTATTGCCGCTGCCTCCGGGTCCCCCAGTGTTGCCGCTGCCCCAGGTCCTCCGTTGTTGCCACTGCCTCCCGGCCCCCAGTGTTGCAGCTGCCCCCAGGTCCTCCATTGTTTCCGCTGCCCCAGGTCCTCCATTGTTGCCACTGCCTCCGGGTCTCCCGGGGTTGCCGCTGCCCCAGGTCCTCCGTTGTTGCCGCTGCCCCCCGTGTTGCCGCTGCCCCCAGGTCCTCCGTTGTTGCCGCTGCCTCCCAGCCCCCAGTGTTGCCGCTGCCCCCAGGTCCTCCGTTGTTGCCACTGCCCCCGGGTCCCCCATTGTTGCCGCTGTCTCCAGGTCCTCCGGTGTGACTCTTGTCCCTGGATCCCCCATTGTTGCTGCTGCCCCCAGGTCCTCCGTTGTTGCCACTGCCCCCCGGCCCCCAGTGTTGCCGCTGCCCCCAGGTCCTCCGTTGTTGCCGCTGCCTCCGGGTCTCCCGGGGTTGCCGCTGCCCCAGGTCCTCCGTTGTTGCCACTGCCTCCCAGCCCCCAGTGTTGCCACTGCCCCCAGGTCCTCCGTTGTTGCCACTGCCCCCGGGCCCCTTGGTGTTGCCGCTGCCCCCAGGTCCTCCATTGTTGCCGCTGCCCCCCCCGTCCCCCAGTGTTGCCGCTGCCCCCGGGTCCCCCGGTGTTGCCGCTGCCCCTGGAACCCCCATTGTTGCCGCTGTCTCCAGGTCCTTCGGTGTGACTCTTGTCCCTGGATCCCCTGGTGTTGCCGCTGCCCCAGGTCCTCAGTTGTTGCCGCTGCCCCAGGTCCTCCGTTGTTGCCGCTGCCCCCCAGCCCCCAGTGTTGCCGCTGCCCCCAGGTCCTCCGTTGTTGCCACTACCCCCGGGTCCCCCGGTGTTGCCGCTGCCCCCAGGTCCTCCATTGTTGCCGCTGCCCCCCCCAGCCCCTGGTGTTGCCACTGCCCCCCCGGCCCCCAGTGTTGCCGCTGCTCCCGGGTCCCCCGGTGTTGCCGCTGCCCCTGGGTCCCCCATTGTTGCCACTGTCTCCAGGTCCTTCGGTGTGACTCTTGTCCCTGGATCCCCCGGTGTTGCTGCTGCCCCAGGTCCTCAGTTGTTGCCGCTGCCCCAGGTCCTCCGTTGTTGCTGCTGCCCCCGGGTCCCCCAGTGTTGCCGCTGCCCCCAGGTCCTCAGTTGTTGCCACTGCCCCTAGGTCCCCCCATTGTTGCCACTACCCCCAGGTCCTCAGTTGTTGCCACTGCCCCTAGGGCCTCCGTTGTTGCTGCTACCCCCAGCCCCTGATGTTGCCGCTGCCCCCAGGTCCTCCGTTGTTGCCACTGCCCCCAGGTCCTCAGTTGTTGCCACTGCCCCTAGGGCCTCCGTTGTTGCTTCTACCCCCAGCCCCCGGTGTTGCCGCTGCCCCAGGTCCTCAGTTGTTGCTGCTGCCCCTAGGTCCTCTGTTGTTGCCACTGCCCCAGGTCCCTCGGTGTTGCCACTGCCACCGGGTCCCCCATTGTTGCCGCTGTCTCCAGGTCCTCCGGTGTGACTCTTGTCCCTGGATCCCCCATTGTTGCTGCTGCCCCCAGGTCCTCCGTTGTTGCCACTGCCCCCAGCCCCCGGTGTTGCCGCTGCCCCCAGGTCCTCCGTTGTTGCCGCTGCCCCCAGCCCCCGGTGTTGCCGCTGCCCCCAGGTCCTCCGTTGTTGCCGCTGCCCCCAGCCCCCGGTGTTGCCGCTGCCCCCAGGTCCTCCGTTGTTGCCACTGCCCCCGGGTTCCCCGGATTCTCATGGTGTACATGTATGGGATGCGGCCGGTATGTCAGCCGGGCCTCTGCCAGGACTCCATAAAGTTTGTGAGTGTAGAGAGTTGGGGCCCCTCCAGTTGCCTGCGGCCGCCGCCGTCTTCTCATTACACGCTCACAACACACAATTTCATGTGGTTTTTTTTATCTAGAAGAAACCTGTTCCTCAGTAACGTCTTGTGACAGTCTTGGCCGCTGCTTTCAGGCCGGATAAGGAGAAGGAATAATTGAAAGTCTCTGCTCCTGCCTTTGATGTTGCGCTTTTATTCCTCACGTTGCAGCCTTCAAGCTTCGCCGCTATAAAGACGAAACACTTTTATTTTTCTTCTCTTCCTTTTTCTGCTACAATATGATAAAAAGCGTTGCGGTTGCGAGGTGAGAGGCGAGCGTTGTCCCCCGCACCCCCGCATCACCCCCATTTACTCTCATTCTCTGCTTTTATTTTGCAGCATGAAAGGGGATTCTGTTATTAAACACGCGGTGAAGGCGCCGCCAGGTCACATGACACAACAAGGCGCAACGTCGCTCAGAATCATAGCCGGCCTTGTAATTGTTCGCATTATAGAGTATTACAACATCGCCGGAAATATGGCAACAATGTAGCGGGAGAACGAGGGAACGCCGCAGCCGCCAAGGGGAGGAACATGGCGCCCTTCCCCAAACACCCCCACTGTGTGGCTAATGAATGGCCGGCCCCCATTATTAGTCCGAGGACGGCGCCCCCTATCTGTGACTAATGAACGACTAGCCCCCATTATCAGTCAGAGGACAGCGCCCCCTATCTGTGACTAATGAATGGCCGGCCCCCATTATCAGTCAGAGGACAGCGCCCCCTATCTGTGACTAATGAGAGGCCGGCCCCCATTATCAGTCAGAGGACAGCGCCCCCTATCTGTGACTAATGAACGACTAGCCCCCATTATCAGTCAGAGGACAGCGCCCCCTATCTGTGACTAATGAGAGGCCGGCCCCCATTATCAGTCAGAGGACAGCGCCCCCTATCTGTGACTAATGAGAGGCCGGCCCCCATTATCAGTCAGAGGACAGCGCCCCCTATCTGTGACTAATGAGAGGCCGGCCCCCATTATCAGTCAGAGGACAGCGCCCCCTATCTGTGACTAATGAACGACTAGCCCCCATTATCAGTCAGAGGACAGCGCCCCCTATCTGTGACTAATGAGAGGCCGGCCCCCATTATCAGTCAGAGGACAGCGCCCCCTATCTGTGACTAATGAACGACTAGCCCCCATTATCAGTCAGAGGACAGCGCCCCCTATCTGTGACTAATGAGAGGCCGGCCCCCATTATCAGTCAGAGGACAGCGCCCCCTATCTGTGACTAATGAGAGGCCGGCCCCCATTATCAGTCAGAGGACAGCGCCCCCTATCTGTGACTAATGAGAGGCCGGCCCCCATTATCAGTCAGAGGACAGCGCCCCCTATCTGTGACTAATGAACGACTAGCCCCCATTATCAGTCAGAGGACAGCGCCCCCTATCTGTGACTAATGAGAGGCCGGCCCCCATTATCAGTCAGAGGACAGCGCCCCCTATCTGTGACTAATGAGAGGCCGGCCCCCATTATCAGTCAGAGGACAGCGCCCCCTATCTGTGACTAATGAGAGGCCGGCCCCCATTATCAGTCAGAGGACAGCGCCCCCTATCTGTGACTAATGAGAGGCCGGCCCCCATTATCAGTCTGAGGACAGCGCCCCCTATCTGTGACTAATGAGAGGCCGGCCCCCATTATCAGTCAGAGGACAGCGCCCCCTATCTGTGACTAATGAGAGGCCGGCCCCCATTACCAGTCTGAGGACAGCGCCCCCACTCTGTGACTAATGAGAGGACGGCCCCCATTGCCAGTCTGAGGACGGCGCCCCCACTCTGCGACTAATGAGAGGCCGGCCCCCATTGCCAGTCTGAGGACAGCGCCCCCTATCTGCGACTAATGAATGGCCGGCCCCCATTGCCAGTCTGAGGACAGCGCCCCCACTCTGTGACTAATGAATCACCGGCCCCCATTGTCAGTCTGAGGACAGCGCCCCCACTCTGTGACTAATGAATCACCGGCCCCCATTATCAGTCAGAGGACAGCGCCCCCTATCTGTGACTAATGAGAGGCCGGCCCCCATTATCAGTCAGAGGACAGCGCCCCCTATCTGTGACTAATGAGAGGCCGGCCCCCATTATCAGTCTGAGGACGGCGCCCCCACTCTGCGACTAATGAGAGGCCGGTCCCCATTATCAGTCAGAGGACAGCGCCCCCTATCTGTGACTAATGAGAGGCCGGCCCCCATTATCAGTCTGAGGACGGCGCCCCCTATCTGTGACTAATGAATGGCCGGCCCCCATTGTCAGTCTGAGGACGGCGCCCCCTATCTGTGACTAATGAATGGCCGGCCCCCATTATCAGTCTGAGGACGGCGCCCCCTATCTGTGACTAATGACAGGCCGGCCCCCATTATCAGTCTGAGGACGGCGCCCCCTATCTGTGACTAATGAATGGCCGGCCCCCATTATCAGTCTGAGGACGGCGCCCCCTATCTGTGACTAATGACAGGCCGGCCCCCATTATCAGTCTGAGGACGGCGCCCCCTATCTGTGACTAATGAATGGCCGGCCCCCATTATCAGTCTGAGGACGGCGCCCCCTATCTGTGACTAATGAGAGGCCGGCCCCCATTGTCAGTCTGAGGACAGCGCCCCCACTCTGTGACTAATGAATGGCCGGCCCCCATTATCAGTCTGAGGACAGCGCCCCCACTCTGTGACTAATGAGAGGCCGGCCCCCATTGCCAGTCTGAGGACAGCGCCCCCACTCTGTGACTAATGAATGGCCGGCCCCCATTATCAGTCTGAGGACAGCGCCCCCCTCTGTGACTAATGAGAGGCCGGCCCCCATTGCCAGTCTGAGGACGGCGCCCCCACTCTGCGACTAATGAGAGGCCGGCCCCCATTGCCAGTCTGAGGACAGCGCCCCCACTCTGTGGCTAATTGCGCCTGTGGATAATGAGGGAGTCGCGCTACCTGATGAATTCTTTCATTTTACGATGTTATCACCAAAGGCAGAGAAATTGCAGATAAGGAGCCAGAACATCATCACAAATTACATCTCGCAGACATTGCACATGACCGGATTGCATAAATCAGATCTGCGCAATGGAATATTAACTCTATCCTGTCCTGGAGCAGCGCCAGAAGCCCAATACTCTACTGCTGGTATATAGAGTATACAGACACAGCCCAGCTGCCATACAGTGACAGGTCACATGTCTGAAAACCACAACCAGAAACATCGGCCATCAGCTGAAAGATCAACCGCGGCAACATCCACACGTAGAGGGGTCAGGTAAGTAATGGCCCCTACAGGCACGTACCCAAAATATCAGTCACCACTAGGAGAAGCTCACTACATACAGATTATACAGTCACCACTAGGGGGAGCTCACTACATACAGATTATACAGTCACCACTAGGGGGAGCTCACTACATACAGGTTATACAGTCACCACTAGGGGGAGCTCACTACATACAGATTATACAGTCACCACTAGGAGAAGCTCACTACATACAGATTATACAGTCACCACTAGGGTGAGCTCACTACATACAGATTATACAGTCACCACTAGGGGGAGCTCACTACATACAGATTATACAGTCACCACTAGGGGGAGCTCACTACATACAGATTATACAGTCACCACTAGGAGGAGCTCACTACATACAGATTATACAGTCACCACTAGGAGGAGCTCACTACATACAGATTATACAGTCACCACTAGAGGGAGCTCACTACATACAGATTATACAGTCACCACTAGGGGGAGCTCACTACATACAGATTATACAGTCACCACTAGGGTGAGCTCACTACATACAGATTATACAGTCACCACTAGGGTGAGCTCACTACATACAGATTATACAGTCACCACTAGGAGGAGCTCACTACATACAGATTATACAGTCACCACTAGGAGGAGCTCTCTACATACAGATTATACAGTCACCACTAGGAGGAGCTCACTACATACAGATTATACAGTCACCACTAGGGGGAGCTCACTACATACAGATTATACAGTCACCACTAGGGAGGAGCTCACTACATACAGGTTATACAGTCACCACTAGGAGGAGCTCACTACATACAGATTATACAGTCACCACTAGGAGGAGCTCACTACATACAGATTATACAGTCACCGCTAGAGGGAGCTCACTACATACAGATTATACAGTCACCACTAGGGAGAGCTCACTACATACAGATTATACAGTCACCACTAGGGGGAGCTCACTACATACAGATTATACAGTCACCACTAGAGGGAGCTCACTACATACAGATTATACAGTCACCACTAGGAGGAGCTCACTACATACAGATTATACAGTCACCACTAGGGGGAGCTCACTACATACAGATTATACAGTCACCACTAGAGGGAGCTCACTACATACAGATTATACAATACCAACTAGGGGGAGCTCACTACATACAGATTATACAGTCACCACTAGGGGGAGCTCACTACATACTGATTATACAGTCACCACTAGGGGGAGCTCACTACATACAGATTATACAGTCACCACTAGGGGGAGCTCACTACATACAGATTATACAGTCACCACTAGGAGGAGCTCACTACATACAGTATATACAGTCACCACTAGGAGGAGCTCACTACATACAGATTATACAGTCACCACTAGGAGGAGCTCAGTGCATACAGATTATACAGTCACCACTAGGAGGAGCTCACTACATACAGATTATACAGTCACCACTAGGAGGAGCTCACTACATACATATTATACAGTCACCACTAGGGGGAGCTCACTACATACAGATTATACAGTCACTACTAGAGGGAGCTCACTACATACAGATTATACAGTCACCACTAGGGGGAGCTCACTACATACAGATTATACAGTGACCACTAGGAGGAGCTCACTACATACAGATTATACAGTCACTACTAGAGGGAGCTCACTACATACAGATTATACAGTCACCACTAGGAGGAGCTCACTACATACAGATTATACAGTCACCACTAGGGGGAGCTCACTACATACAGATCTATACAGTCACCACTAGGAGGAGCTCACTACATACAGATTATACAGTCACCACTAGGAGGAGCTCACTACATACAGATTATACAGTCACCACTAGGGGGAGCTCACTACATACAGATTATACAGTGACCACTAGGGGGAGCTCACTACATACAGATTATACAGTCACCACTAGGAGGAGCTCACTACATACAGATTATACAGTCACCACTAGGGGGAGCTCACTACATACAGATTATACAGTCACCACTAGGGGGAGCTCACTACATACAGATCTATACAGTCACCACTAGGAGGAGCTCACTACATACAGATTATACAGTCACCACTAGGGGGAGCTCACTACATACAGATTATACAGTCACCACTAGGGGGAGCTCACTACATACAGATTATACAGTCACCACTAGGGGGAGCTCACTACATACAGATTATACAGTCACCACTAGGGAGAGCTCACTACATACAGATTATACAGTCACCACTAGGGGGAGCTCACTACATACAGATTATACAGTCACCACTAGGAGGAGCTCACTACATACCGATTATACAGTCACCACTAGGGGGAGCTCACTACATACAGATTATACAGTCCCTACTAGAGGGAGCTCACTACATACAGATTATACAGTCACCACTAGAGGGAGCTCACTACATACAGATTATACAGTCACTACTAGAGGGAGCTCACTACATACAGATTATACAGTCACCACTAGGAGGAGCTCACTACATACAGATTATACAGTCACTACTAGAGGGAGCTCACTACATACAGATTATACAGTCACCACTAGGAGGAGCTCACTATATACAGATTATACAGTCACCACTAGGAGGAGCTCACTACATACAGATTATACAGTCACCACTAGGGGGAGCTCACTACATACAGATTATACAGTCACCACTAGGGGGAGCTCACTACATACAGATTATACAGTCACCACTAGGGGGAGCTCACTACATACAGATCTATACAGTCACCACTAGGAGGAGCTCACTACATACAGATTATACAGTCACCACTAGGGGGAGCTCACTACATACAGATTATACAGTCACCACTAGGGGGAGCTCACTACATACAGATTATACAGTCACCACTAGGGGGAGCTCACTACATACAGATTATACAGTCACCACTAGGGAGAGCTCACTACATACAGATTATACAGTCACCACTAGGGGGAGCTCACTACATACAGATTATACAGTCACCACTAGGAGGAGCTCACTACATACCGATTATACAGTCACCACTAGGGGGAGCTCACTACATACAGATTATACAGTCCCTACTAGAGGGAGCTCACTACATACAGATTATACAGTCACCACTAGAGGGAGCTCACTACATACAGATTATACAGTCACTACTAGAGGGAGCTCACTACATACAGATTATACAGTCACCACTAGGAGGAGCTCACTACATACAGATTATACAGTCACTACTAGAGGGAGCTCACTACATACAGATTATACAGTCACCACTAGGAGGAGCTCACTACATACAGATTATACAGTCACCACTAGGGGGAGCTCACTACATACAGATTATACAGTCACCACTAGGGGGAGCTCACTACATACAGATTATACAGTCACCACTAGGGGGAGCTCACTACATACAGATTATACAGTCACCACTAGGGGGAACTCACTACATACAGATTATACAGTCACCACTAGAGGGAGCTCACTACATACAGATTATACAGTCACCACTAGAGGGAGCTCACTACATACAGATTATACAGTCACCACTAGAGGGAGCCACTACATACAGATTATACAGTCACCACTAGGGGGAGCTCACTACATACAGATTATACAGTCACTACTGTGGTTCATTTACAATGCTATATTGGTATATCTTCATGATACAGAGTTGGTCGCACACTTGCAATGTTCGGCTAAGTCCTGTCTTGGTCTTTTTCCAATAACTGCAGTCACCCTCTTGCCTCCTGCTCACACAGTGCAGTTCTGACACTCTCTGCTGCTGTCCTTTCTGTGTAGCTCCTGGTTCCGCCTTCTGAACCAGGCCCAAGTAATTACGTGTGTGTGGATTATGGTTTATTGACCCTGCTGCTACTGATTCTGCTGCCTGTCCACCTTAATCCATTGGTTTGTCTATGACCTTCTTCATCTGCCGCTGACCTTTGTCCTGTTTTTGTCTTCTCCTCTGCCTGTACTCCCTGGTCCCTCATACTATCAGCTTCCTGATTAGCGGCCACCAATCCCAGGACCCCTTCAATAGGTGGGGTGGAATGTGCCGGTGCGGCCCTCTGATTCACGGTGATCTGATTCACAGCGTTGCCTCTATCAGGCCAGTAATGGGCACGAGTTGGGTGCTGACATTATGCAGGCAGAGCGCCCCCTCTGAGACTCGCAACTCAGCCTCTATAGATAGATGTGGAGCACTGCTCCCGGGGTACAGACAGGCAGCTTTGTGCTCCTTTTGTGGTTATGTGATAGAATAAGCCCCCCGTCTCCCGGCAGACAGAGGCGCAGTGTGGGGGCCCGTGTCCCGGCAGATAGAGGCGCAGTGTGGGGGTGCTGGGGGCTCGTGTCCTGGCAGACAGAGGCGCAGTGTGGGGGCCCGTGTCCTGGCAGACAGAAGCGCAGTGTGGGGGCCCGTGTCCTGGCAGACAGAGGCGCGGTGTGGGGGCCCGTGTCCTGGCAGACAGAGGCGCAGTGTGGGGGCCCGTGTCCTGGCAGACAGAGGCGCGGTGTGGGGGCCCGTGTCCTGGCAGACAGAGGTGCAGTGTGGGGGTGCTGGGGGCTCGTGTCCTGGCAGACAGAGGCGCGGTGTGGGGGCCCATGTCCCGGCAGACAGAGGCGCAGTGTGGGGGTGCTGGGGGCTCGTGTCCTGGCAGACAGAGGTGCAGTGTGGGGGCCCGTGTCCTGGCAGACAGAGGCGCAGTGTGGGGGCCCGTGTCCTGGCAGACAGAGGTGCAGTGTGGGGGCCCGTGTCCTGGCAGACAGAGGCGCGGTGTGGGGGCCCGTGTCCTGGCAGACAGAGGTGCGGTGTGGGGGCCCATGTCCCGGCAGACAGAGGCGCAGTGTGGGGGTGCTGGGGGCTCGTGTCCTGGCAGACAGAGGTGCGGTGTGGGGGCCCGTGTCCTGGCAGACAGAGGCGCAGTGTGGGGGCCCATGTCCCGGCAGACAGAGGTGCGGTGTGGGGGCCCGTGTCCTGGCAGACAGAGGCGCAGTGTGGGGGCCCATGTCCCGGCAGACAGAGGCGCGATGTGGGGGCCCGTGTCCTGGCAGACAGAGGTGCAGTGTGGGGGTGCTGGGGGCTCGTGTCCTGGCAGACAGAGGCGCGGTGTGGGGGCCCATGTCCTGGCAGACAGAGGCGCAGTGTGGGGGTGCTGGGGGCTCGTGTCCTGGCAGACAGAGGTGCGGTGTGGGGGCCCGTGTCCTGGCAGACAGAGGCGCAGTGTGGGGGCCCATGTCCCGGCAGACAGAGGTGCGGTGTGGGGGCCCGTGTCCTGGCAGACAGAGGCGCAGTGTGGGGGCCCATGTCCCGGCAGACAGAGGTGCGGTGTGGGGGCCCATGTCCCGGCAGACAGAGGTGCGGTGTGGGGGCCCGTGTCCTGGCAGACAGAAGCGCAGTGTGGGGGCCCGTGTCCTGGCAGACAGAGGCGCAGTGTGGGGGCCCGTGTCCCGGCAGATAGAGGCGCAGTGTGGGGGTGCTGGGGGCTCGTGTCCTGGCAGACAGAGGCGCAGTGTGGGGGCCCGTGTCCTGGCAGACAGAAGCGCAGTGTGGGGGCCCGTGTCCTGGCAGACAGAGGCGCGGTGTGGGGGCCCGTGTCCTGGCAGACAGAGGCGCAGTGTGGGGGCCCGTGTCCTGGCAGACAGAGGCGCGGTGTGGGGGCCCGTGTCCTGGCAGACAGAGGTGCAGTGTGGGGGTGCTGGGGGCTCGTGTCCTGGCAGACAGAGGCGCGGTGTGGGGGCCCATGTCCCGGCAGACAGAGGCGCAGTGTGGGGGTGCTGGGGGCTCGTGTCCTGGCAGACAGAGGTGCAGTGTGGGGGCCCGTGTCCTGGCAGACAGAGGCGCAGTGTGGGGGCCCGTGTCCTGGCAGACAGAGGTGCAGTGTGGGGGCCCGTGTCCTGGCAGACAGAGGCGCGGTGTGGGGGCCCGTGTCCTGGCAGACAGAGGTGCGGTGTGGGGGCCCATGTCCCGGCAGACAGAGGCGCAGTGTGGGGGTGCTGGGGGCTCGTGTCCTGGCAGACAGAGGTGCGGTGTGGGGGCCCGTGTCCTGGCAGACAGAGGCGCAGTGTGGGGGCCCATGTCCCGGCAGACAGAGGTGCGGTGTGGGGGCCCGTGTCCTGGCAGACAGAGGCGCAGTGTGGGGGCCCATGTCCCGGCAGACAGAGGCGCGATGTGGGGGCCCGTGTCCTGGCAGACAGAGGTGCAGTGTGGGGGTGCTGGGGGCTCGTGTCCTGGCAGACAGAGGCGCGGTGTGGGGGCCCATGTCCTGGCAGACAGAGGCGCAGTGTGGGGGTGCTGGGGGCTCGTGTCCTGGCAGACAGAGGTGCGGTGTGGGGGCCCGTGTCCTGGCAGACAGAGGCGCAGTGTGGGGGCCCATGTCCCGGCAGACAGAGGTGCGGTGTGGGGGCCCGTGTCCTGGCAGACAGAGGCGCAGTGTGGGGGCCCATGTCCCGGCAGACAGAGGTGCGGTGTGGGGGCCCATGTCCCGGCAGACAGAGGTGCGGTGTGGGGGCCCGTGTCCTGGCAGACAGAAGCGCAGTGTGGGGGCCCGTGTCCTGGCAGACAGAGGCGCGGTGTGGGGGCCCGTGTCCTGGCAGACAGAGGCGCAGTGTGGGGGCCCGTGTCCTGGCAGACAGAAGCGCAGTGTGGGGGCCCGTGTCCTGGCAGACAGAGGCGCGGTGTGGGGGCCCGTGTCCTGGCAGACAGAGGCGCGGTGTGGGGGCCCGTGTCCTGGCAGACAGAGGCGCAGTGTGGGGGCCCGTGTCCTGGCAGACAGAAGCGCAGTGTGGGGGCCCGTGTCCTGGCAGACAGAGGCGCGGTGTGGGGGCCCGTGTCCTGGCAGACAGAGGCGCAATATGGGGGCCCGTGTCCTGGCAGACAGAGGCGCAGTATGGGGGCCCGTGTCCCGGCAGACAGAGGCGCAGTGTGGGGGCCCGTGTCCTGGCAGACAGAGGCGCAGTATGGGGGCCCGTGTCCCGGCAGACAGAGGCGCAGTGTGGGGGCCCGTGTCCTGGCAGACAGAAGCGCAGTGTGGGGGCCCGTGTCCTGGCAGACAGAGGCGCAGTGTGGGGGCCCGTGTCCTGGCAGACAGAGGTGCGGTGTGGGGGCCCGTGTCCTGGCAGACAGAGGCGCGGTGTGGGGGCCCGTGTCCTGGCAGACAGAGGCGCGGTGTGGGGGCCCGTGTCCTGGCAGACAGAGGCGCGGTGTGGGGGCCCGTGTCCTGGCAGACAGAGGCGCGGTGTGGGGGCCCGTGTCCTGGCAGACAGAGGCGCAGTGTGGTGGCCCGTGTCCTGGCAGACAGAGGCGCAGTGTGGGGGCCCGTGTCCTGGCAGACAGAAGCGCAGTGTGGGGGCCCGTGTCCTGGCAGACAGAAGCGCAGTGTGGGGGCCCGTGTCCTGGCAGACAGAGGTGCGGTGTGGGGGCCCGTGTCCTGGCAGACAGAGGCGCAGTGTGGGGGCCCGTGTCCTGGCAGACAGAGGCGCAGTATGGGGGCCCGTGTCCTGGCAGACAGAGGCGCAGTATGGGGGCCCGTGTCCTGGCAGACAGAAGCGCAGTGTGGGGGCCCGTGTCCTGGCAGACAGAAGCGCAGTGTGGGGGCCCGTGTCCTGGCAGACAGAGGCGCAGTGTGGGGCCCCGTGTCCTGGCAGACAGAGGTGCGGTGTGGGGGCCCGTGTCCCGGCAGACACAGGCGCAGTGTGGGGGCCCGTGTCCCGGCAGACAGAGGCGCAGTGTGGGGGCCCATGTCCTGGCAGACACAGGCGCAGTGTGGGGGCCCGTGTCCCGGCAGACAGAGGCGCAGTGTGGGGGCCCGTGTCCTGGCAGACAGAGGCGCAGTGTGGGGGCCCGTGTCCTGGCAGACAGAAGCGCAGTGTGGGGGCCCGTGTCCTGGCAGACAGAGGCGCAGTATGGGGGCCCGTGTCCTGGCAGACAGAGGCGCAGTGTGGGGGCCCGTGTCCTGGCAGACAGAAGCGCAGTGTGGGGGTGCTGGGGGCCCGTGTCCTGGCAGACAGAGGCGCAGTGTGGGGGCCCGTGTCCTGGCAGACAGAGGCGCAGTATGGGGGCCCGTGTCCCGGCAGACAGAGGCGCAGTGTGGGGGCCCGTGTCCTGGCAGACAGAGGCGCAGTATGGGGGCCCGTGTCCCGGCAGACAGAGGCGCAGTGTGGGGGCCCGTGTCCTGGCAGACAGAAGCGCAGTGTGGGGGCCCGTGTCCTGGCAGACAGAGGCGCAGTGTGGGGGTGCTGGGGGCTCGTGTCCTGGCAGACAGAGGTGCAGTGTGGGGGCCCGTGTCCTGGCAGACAGAAGCGCAGTGTGGGGGCCCGTGTCCTGGCAGACAGAAGCGCAGTGTGGGGGCCCGTGTCCTGGCAGACAGAGGCGCAGTGTGGGGGCCTGTGTCCTGGCAGACAGAGGCGCAGTGTGGGGGCCCGTGTCCTGGCAGACAGAGGCGCGGTGTGGGGGTGCTGGGGGCCCGTCCATCCTCTTAACAAGCGTGCGGAGACTTCAGTCACAAGCAATCCGCTCCAACTTAATGAAATCTCAATTTGCCCACAGAGAATTTGCTCTTCCTGACATTTTTTGGCGTCAGCGATAAGCGAGCCGCTCGCCCTCCCCATGTGACTACGTAGCTGGGGGGCGCGGGGAGCGGCTTGCGGTATTGTGCTCAGCGCCGCATTACACTACTTAAATTCCATCACTGGCGGCCCGGAGGCATCCTGGGCCCCGCTCCCGCCCCCGCTCGCCGCCATCTTCATTACTATTCATTCATTATAAATTCATTTCTAAGCGCACTTAAGTGATAATGAAGCCCGTTAACCCCTTCAGTGCCGGGGAGCCACATCCTGGCAGCCTCCGCCTCCCCCGCAGCAGCACAGACAGGGTTAATGCTGTCCGGGTTTTATGTTCCTCTATGGAAATTTCTTTTAGCAGACAAAGCGGTCCATTAGAGTTGGGGTCCGGGGTGCGCCGTCGCCGTGTGGCGGGGGACGTGTGATTAATCCAGCCGCCAATTTACAATATATGAAATGAATTAGAGAATTTGCATTTGCGATGTCCCGGGGCCGCCACCGCCGCCGCTGCTTTTTGATGTTGATTAAGGTCTGATCGGTCGCGGTCTTACCTGGGCGACTTCAAAGTTTTTTTTTTTCAGCTGCGGCAGAGAAGGCCGTTCGCACCTTGCAGCGGCGAGCGAGAGACTTAAAAGGGTTTGGCTCATTATCTTGTGCAGCGGCGAGCGCGGCGCTAATATCACTTTAATATGGTTAATGACGCGGGCGGCGACAGAGCTGGAAGACGATTCATCTCCGCAACGCTGCCTTTGAAGCTTCCTGCTCCTCATCCCGCCTGGTAATAGCCCATCAGCCATGGCCCCCGACCGGCCCCCAACCCCACACACCGATGACCCCCAGACCTACACGTCCCCTTCGCTATGGCTCATGTATGAGCGAACCTTCTGTGCCAGAGCAGGTAAATGTGTAGCCTGGCACAAAATCGCACGCGCTCCAACCAGCCAGCACAACGCTACATCGAGAACAACACTCCATCCAGCCAGCACAACGCTCCATCCAGCACAACGCTCCGTCCATCCAGCATGACACTCCATCCAGCACAACGCTCCGTCCAGCCAGCACAACCCTCCAGCCAGCGTAGCGCTCCAGCCAGCCAGCACGACGCTCCATCCTTGCCAACACGCACTCCATTCAGCCAGCACGATGCTCCATCCAGCACGAAGCTTCATCCATCCAGAACGATACTCCATCCAGTATGACGCTCCATCCAGCCAGCACCACGCATCATCCAGCTAGCACAACGCTCCATCCCGCCAGCACAACACTCCATCCAGCACGATACTCCATCCAGTATGACGCTCCATCCCGCCAGCACAACACTCCATCCAGCACGATACTCCATCCAGTATGACTCTCCATCCATGCATCTAGCACGACGCTTAATCCAACCAGCATGACACTCCATCCATCCAGCACAATGCTCCATTCGGCCAGCACAACGCTCCATCCATCTAGCACGACGTTCCAGCCAGCCAGCCTGACGCTCCATCCAACATGACGCTCCATCCAACATGACTCTCCATCCAACAAGCACGACTCTGCAGCCATCCAGCACAACGCTCCAGCCATCTAGCACGACGTTCCAGCCAGCCAGCCTGACGCTCCATCCAACATGACGCTCCATCCAACATGACTCTCCATCCAACAAGCACGACTCTGCAGCCATCCAGCACAACGCTCCAGCCATCTAGCACGACGTTCCATCCAGCCAGCACGACGCTCCATCCAACATGATGCTCCATGCAGCACATGTAGTTCTGTCAAAGAGGTGCTGGAGGTGTTTTTAGGATTGGCGTAACCTCCTGGGCCTCAATGCCAAATTTTTGTATCTCACTATACTGCAATGTATCCGATCTCTGCCTCCTGCTCTGTATCTCACTATACTGCAATGTATCCGATCTCTGCCTCCTGCTCTGTATCTCACTATACTGCAATGTATCCGATCTCTGCCTCCTGCTCTGTATCTCACTATACTGCAATGTATCCGATCTCTGCCTCCTGCTCTGTATCTCACTATACTGCAGTGTATCCGATCTCTGCCTTTGCTGCCTCTTGGGGTATAATCAGACATTCTGGCTTTCCTATGATAAATCATAAATGGCAAGTTTGGGGTTTTTTTTGCATCATTTATATATTGTATTGAAGCAAATAAATAAAACCCTTTATTACCCCAAGACCTCTGAAGTGAACCCCAGTTCTTCTACCTTTGATCCTTTGAATATTGCTCTCATGCTTTTTTTGATGCCCCTCTTCCCCCTGACTCCTGGTCTCGGTCTCTGTGACCCCTCTTCCCCTGGGTGTTGCCCCTCTTCCCCCTGACTCCTGGTCTCTGGCTCTGTTGCCCCTCTTCCCCTGGGTGTTGCCCCTCTTCCCCCTGACTCCTGGTCTTTGTTACCCCTCTTCCCCTGGGTGTTGCCCCTCTTCCCCCTGACTCCTGGTCTTTGTTACCCCTCTTCCCCTGGGTGTTGCCCCTTTTCCCCCTAACTCCTGGTCTCTGGCTCTGTTGCCCCTCTTCCCCATGACTCCTGATCTCTGGCTCTGTTGCCCCTCTTCCCCCCTGACTCCGGGTCTCTGGCTCTGTTACCCCTCTTCCCCTGGGTGTTGCCCCTCTTCCCCCTGGTCTCTGGCTCTGTTGCACCTCTTCCCCCTGACTCCTGGTCTCGGTCTTTGTTACCCCTCTTCCCCTGGCTGTTGCCCCTCTTCCCCCTGACGCCTGGTCTCGGTCTCTGTTACCCCTCTTTCCCTGGGTGTTGGCCCTCTTCCCCCTGACTCCTGGTCTCTGTTACCCCTCTTCCCCTGGGTGTTGCCCCTCTTGCCCCTGACTCCTGGTCTCTGTTGCCCCTCTTCCCCCTGACTCCTGGTCTCGGTCTTTGTTACCCCTCTTCCCCTGGGTGTTGCCCCTCTTGCCCCTGACTCCTGGTCTCTGTTACCCCTCTTCCCCTGGGTGTTGCCCCTCTTCCTCCTGATTCCTGGTCTTGTTACCCCTCTTCCCCTGGGTGTTGCCCCTCTTCCCCCTGACTCCTGGTCTCTGTTGCCCCTCTTCCCCCTGACTCCTGGTCTCTGTTACCCCTCTTCCCCTGGGTGTTGCCCCTCTTGCCCCTGACTCCTGGTCTCTGTTACCCCTCTTCCCCTGGGTGTTGCCCCTCTTCCCCCTGACTCCTGGTCTCTGTTGCCCCTCTTCCCCCTGACTCCTGGTCTCTGTTACCCCTCTTCCCCTGGGTGTTGCCCCTCTTCCCCCTGACTCCTGGTCTCTGTTGCCCCTCTTCCCCCTGACTCCTGGTCTCTGTTGCCCCTCTTCCCCCTGACTCCTGGTCTCGGTCTTTGTTACCCCTCTTCCCCTGGGTGTTGCCCCTCTTGCCCCTGACTCCTGGTCTCTGTTGCCCCTCTTCCCCCTGACTCCTGGTCTCTGTTACCCCTCTTCCCCTGGGTGTTGCCTCTCTTCCCCCTGACTCCTGGTCTCTGTTACCCCTCTTCCCCTGGGTGTTGCCCCTCTTCCCCCTGACTCCTGGTCTCGGTCTTTGTTACCCCTCTTCCCCTGGGTGTTGCCCCTCTTGCCCCTGACTCCTGGTCTCTGTTGCCCCTCTTCCCCCTGACTCCTGGTCTCTGTTACCCCTCTTCCCCTGGGTGTTGCCCCTCTTCCTCCTGATTCCTGGTCTTGGTCTTGTTACCCCTCTTCCCCTGGGTGTTGCCCCTCTTCCCCCTGACTCCTGGTCTCGGTCTTTGTTACCCCTCTTCCCCTGGGTGTTGCCCCTCTTCCCCCTGACTCCTGGTCTTTGTTACCCCTCTTCCCCTGGGTGTTGCCCCTCTTCCCCCTGACTCCTGGTCTTTGTTACCCCTCTTCCCCTGGGTGTTGCCCCTTTTCCCCCTAACTCCTGGTCTCTGGCTCTGTTGCCCCTCTTCCCCATGACTCCTGATCTCTGGCTCTGTTGCCCCTCTTCCCCCCTGACTCCGGGTCTCTGGCTCTGTTACCCCTCTTCCCCTGGGTGTTGCCCCTCTTCCCCCTGGTCTCTGGCTCTGTTGCACCTCTTCCCCCTGACTCCTGGTCTCGGTCTTTGTTACCCCTCTTCCCCTGGCTGTTGCCCCTCTTCCCCCTGACTCCTGGTCTCGGTCTCTGTTACCCCTCTTTCCCTGGGTGTTGGCCCTCTTCCCCCTGACTCCTGGTCTCTGTTACCCCTCTTCCCCTGGGTGTTGCCCCTCTTGCCCCTGACTCCTGGTCTTGTTACCCCTCTTCCCCTGGGTGTTGCCCCTCTTCCCCCTGACTCCTGGTCTCTGTTGCCCCTCTTCCCCCTGACTCCTGGTCTCGGTCTTTGTTACCCCTCTTCCCCTGGGTGTTGCCCCTCTTGCCCCTGACTCCTGGTCTCTGTTACCCCTCTTCCCCTGGGTGTTGCCCCTCTTCCTCCTGATTCCTGGTCTTGTTACCCCTCTTCCCCTGGGTGTTGCCCCTCTTCCCCCTGACTCCTGGTCTCTGTTGCCCCTCTTCCCCCTGACTCCTGGTCTCTGTTACCCCTCTTCCCCTGGGTGTTGCCCCTCTTGCCCCTGACTCCTGGTCTCTGTTACCCCTCTTCCCCTGGGTGTTGCCCCTCTTCCCCCTGGTCTCTGGCTCTGTTGCACCTCTTCCCCCTGACTCCTGGTCTCGGTCTTTGTTACCCCTCTTCCCCTGGCTGTTGCCCCTCTTCCCCCTGACGCCTGGTCTCGGTCTCTGTTACCCCTCTTTCCCTGGGTGTTGGCCCTCTTCCCCCTGACTCCTGGTCTCTGTTACCCCTCTTCCCCTGGGTGTTGCCCCTCTTGCCCCTGACTCCTGGTCTCTGTTGCCCCTCTTCCCCCTGACTCCTGGTCTCGGTCTTTGTTACCCCTCTTCCCCTGGGTGTTGCCCCTCTTGCCCCTGACTCCTGGTCTCTGTTACCCCTCTTCCCCTGGGTGTTGCCCCTCTTCCTCCTGATTCCTGGTCTTGTTACCCCTCTTCCCCTGGGTGTTGCCCCTCTTCCCCCTGACTCCTGGTCTCTGTTGCCCCTCTTCCCCCTGACTCCTGGTCTCTGTTACCCCTCTTCCCCTGGGTGTTGCCCCTCTTGCCCCTGACTCCTGGTCTCTGTTACCCCTCTTCCCCTGGGTGTTGCCCCTCTTCCCCCTGACTCCTGGTCTCTGTTGCCCCTCTTCCCCCTGACTCCTGGTCTCTGTTACCCCTCTTCCCCTGGGTGTTGCCCCTCTTCCCCCTGACTCCTGGTCTCTGTTGCCCCTCTTCCCCCTGACTCCTGGTCTCTGTTGCCCCTCTTCCCCCTGACTCCTGGTCTCGGTCTTTGTTACCCCTCTTCCCCTGGGTGTTGCCCCTCTTGCCCCTGACTCCTGGTCTCTGTTGCCCCTCTTCCCCCTGACTCCTGGTCTCTGTTACCCCTCTTCCCCTGGGTGTTGCCTCTCTTCCCCCTGACTCCTGGTCTCTGTTACCCCTCTTCCCCTGGGTGTTGCCCCTCTTCCCCCTGACTCCTGGTCTCGGTCTTTGTTACCCCTCTTCCCCTGGGTGTTGCCCCTCTTGCCCCTGACTCCTGGTCTCTGTTGCCCCTCTTCCCCCTGACTCCTGGTCTCTGTTACCCCTCTTCCCCTGGGTGTTGCCCCTCTTCCTCCTGATTCCTGGTCTTGGTCTTGTTACCCCTCTTCCCCTGGGTGTTGCCCCTCTTCCCCCTGACTCCTGGTCTCGGTCTTTGTTACCCCTCTTCCCCTGGGTGTTGCCCCTCTTCCCCCTGACTCCTGGTCTTTGTTACCCCTCTTCCCCTGGGTGTTGCCCCTCTTCCCCCTGACTCCTGGTCTTTGTTACCCCTCTTCCCCTGGGTGTTGCCCCTTTTCCCCCTAACTCCTGGTCTCTGGCTCTGTTGCCCCTCTTCCCCATGACTCCTGATCTCTGGCTCTGTTGCCCCTCTTCCCCCCTGACTCCGGGTCTCTGGCTCTGTTACCCCTCTTCCCCTGGGTGTTGCCCCTCTTCCCCCTGGTCTCTGGCTCTGTTGCACCTCTTCCCCCTGACTCCTGGTCTCGGTCTTTGTTACCCCTCTTCCCCTGGCTGTTGCCCCTCTTCCCCCTGACTCCTGGTCTCGGTCTCTGTTACCCCTCTTTCCCTGGGTGTTGGCCCTCTTCCCCCTGACTCCTGGTCTCTGTTACCCCTCTTCCCCTGGGTGTTGCCCCTCTTGCCCCTGACTCCTGGTCTTGTTACCCCTCTTCCCCTGGGTGTTGCCCCTCTTCCCCCTGACTCCTGGTCTCTGTTGCCCCTCTTCCCCCTGACTCCTGGTCTCGGTCTTTGTTACCCCTCTTCCCCTGGGTGTTGCCCCTCTTGCCCCTGACTCCTGGTCTCTGTTACCCCTCTTCCCCTGGGTGTTGCCCCTCTTCCTCCTGATTCCTGGTCTTGTTACCCCTCTTCCCCTGGGTGTTGCCCCTCTTCCCCCTGACTCCTGGTCTCTGTTGCCCCTCTTCCCCCTGACTCCTGGTCTCTGTTACCCCTCTTCCCCTGGGTGTTGCCCCTCTTGCCCCTGACTCCTGGTCTCTGTTACCCCTCTTCCCCTGGGTGTTGCCCCTCTTCCCCATGACTCCTGGTCTCTGTTGCCCCTCTTCCCCCTGACTCCTGGTCTCTGTTACCCCTCTTCCCCTGGGTGTTGCCCCTCTTCCCCCTGACTCCTGGTCTCTGTTGCCCCTCTTCCCCCTGACTCCTGGTCTCGGTCTTTGTTACCCCTCTTCCCCTGGGTGTTGCCCCTCTTGCCCCTGACTCCTGGTCTCTGTTGCCCCTCTTCCCCCTGACTCCTGGTCTCTGTTACCCCTCTTCCCCTGGGTGTTGCCTCTCTTCCCCCTGACTCCTGGTCTCTGTTACCCCTCTTCCCCTGGGTGTTGCCCCTCTTCCTCCTGATTCCTGGTCTTGTTACCCCTCTTCCCCTGGGTGTTGCCCCTCTTCCCCCTGACTCCTGGTCTCGGTCTTTGTTACCCCTCTTCCCCTGGGTGTTGCCCCTCTTGCCCCTGACTCCTGGTCTCTGTTGCCCCTCTTCCCCCTGACTCCTGGTCTCTGTTACCCCTCTTCCCCTGGGTGTTGCCCCTCTTCCTCCTGATTCCTGGTCTTGGTCTTGTTACCCCTCTTCCCCTGGGTGTTGCCCCTCTTCCCCCTGACTCCTGGTCTCGGTCTTTGTTACCCCTCTTCCCCTGGGTGTTGCCCCTCTTGCCCCTGACTCCTGGTCTCTGTTGCCCCTCTTCCCCCTGACTCCTGGTCTCTGTTACCCCTCTTCCCCTGGGTGTTGCCTCTCTTCCCCCTGACTCCTGGTCTCTGTTACCCCTCTTCCCCTGGGTGTTACCCCTCTTCCCCCTGGTCTCTGTTGCCCCTCTTCCCCCTGACTCCTGGTCTCGGTCTTTGTTACCCCTCTTCCCCTGGGTGTTGTCCCTCTTCCCCCTGACTCCTGGTCTCGGTCTCTGTTACCCCTCTTCCCCTGGGTGTTGCCCCTCTTGCCCCTGACTCCTGGTTTCCGTTACCCCTCTTCCCCATGACTCCTGATCTCTGGCTCTGTTGCCCCTCTTCCCCCTGACTCCGGGTCTCTGGCTCTGTTACCCCTCTTCCCCTGGGTGTTGCCCCTCTTCCCCCTGGTCTCTGGCTCTGTTGCGCCTCTTCCCCCTGACTCCTGGTCTCGGTCTTTGTTACCCCTCTTCCCTTGGGTGTTGCCCTTCTTGCCCCTGACTCCTGGTCTCTGTTACCCCTCTTCCCCTGGGTGTTGCCCCTCTTGCCCCTGACTCCTGGTCTCTGTTACCCCTCTTCCCCTGGGTGTTGCCTCTCTTCCTCCTGATTCCTGGTCTCTGTTGCCCCTCTTCCTCCTGATTCCTGGTCCTGGTCTTGTTACCCCTCTTCCCCTGGGTGTTGCCCCTCTTCCCCCTGACTCCTGGTCTCTGTTGCCCCTCTTCCTCCTGATTCCTGGTCTTGTTACCCCTCTTCCCCTGGGTGTTGCCCCTCTTCCTCCTGATTCCTGGTCTCTGTTGCCCCTCTTCCTCCTGATTCCTGGTCTTGTTACCCCTCTTTCCCTGGGTGTTGCCCCTCTTCCCCCTGACTCCTGGTCTCTGTTACCCCTCTTCCCCTGGGTGTTGCCTCTCTTCCCCCTGACTCCTGGTCTCTGTTACCCCTCTTCCCCTGGGTGTTGCCTCTCTTCCCCCTGACTCCTGGTCTCTGTTACCCCTCTTCCCCTGGGTGTTGCCTCTCTTCCCCCTGACTCCTGGTCTCTGTTACCCCTCTTCCCCCTGGTCTCTGTTGCCCCTTCTCCCCCTGACTCCTGGTCTCGGTCTTTGTTACCCCTCTTCCCCTGGGTGTTGTCCCTCTTCCCCCTGACTCCTGGTCTCGGTCTCTGTTACCCCTCTTCCCCTGGGTGTTGCCCCTCTTGCCCCTGACTCCTGGTCTCCGTTACCCCTCTTCCCCATGACTCCTGATCTCTGGCTCTGTTGCCCCTCTTCCCCCTGACTCCGGGTCTCTGGCTCTGTTACCCCTCTTCCCCTGGGTGTTGCCCCTCTTCCCCCTGGTCTCTGGCTCTGTTGCGCCTCTTCCCCCTGACTCCTGGTCTCGGTCTTTGTTACCCCTCTTCCCTTGGGTGTTGCCCTTCTTGCCCCTGACTCCTGGTCTCTGTTACCCCTCTTCCCCTGGGTGTTGCCCCTCTTGCCCCTGACTCCTGGTCTCTGTTACCCCTCTTCCCCTGGGTGTTGCCTCTCTTCCTCCTGATTCCTGGTCTCTGTTGCCCCTCTTCCTCCTGATTCCTGGTCCTGGTCTTGTTACCCCTCTTCCCCTGGGTGTTGCCCCTCTTCCCCCTGACTCCTGGTCTCTGTTGCCCCTCTTCCTCCTGATTCCTGGTCCTGGTCTTGTTACCCCTCTTCCCCTGGGTGTTGCCCCTCTTCCTCCTGATTCCTGGTCTCTGTTGCCCCTCTTCCTCCTGATTCCTGGTCTTGTTACCCCTCTTTCCCTGGGTGTTGCCCCTCTTCCCCCTGACTCCTGGTCTCTGTTACCCCTCTTCCCCTGGGTGTTGCCTCTCTTCCCCCTGACTCCTGGTCTTTGTTACCCCTCTTCCCCTGGGTGTTGCCCCTCTTCCCCCTGACTCCTGGTCTCGGTCTTTGTTACCCCTCTTCCCCTGGGTGTTGCCTCTCTTCCCCCTGACCCCTGGTCTCTGTTACCCCTCTTCCCCCTGGTCTCTGTTGCCCCTCTTCCCCCTGACTCCTGGTCTCGGTCTCTGTTACCCCTCTTTCCCTGGGTGTTGCCCCTCTTCCCCCTGACTCCTGGTCTCTGTTACCCCTCTTCCCCTGGGTGTTGCCTCTCTTCCCCCTGACTCCTGGTCTTTGTTACCCCTCTTCCCCTGGGTGTTGCCCCTCTTCCCCCTGACTCCTGGTCTCGGTCTCTGTTACCCCTCTTCCCCTGGGTGTTGCCTCTCTTCCCCCTGACTCCTGGTCTCTGTTACCCCTCTTCCCCCTGACTCCTGGTCTCTGTTACCCCTCTTCCCCCTGGTCTCTGTTGCCCCTCTTCCCCTGGGTGTTGCCTCTCTTCCCCCTGACCCCTGGTCTCTGTTACCCCTCTTCCCCCTGACTCCTGGTCTCTGTTGCCCCTCTTCCCCCTGCCTCCTGGTCTCTGTTACCCCTCTTCCCCCTGGTCTCTGTTGCCCCTCTTCCCCCTGGTCTCTGTTACCCCTCTTCCCCCTGGTCTCTGTTGCCCCTCTTCCCCCTGACTCCTGGTCTTGTTACCCCTCTTCCCCTGGGTGTTGCCCCTCTTCCCCCTGACTCCTGGTCTCTGTTACCCCTCTTCCCCCTGACTCCTGGTCTCTGTTACCCCTCTTCCCCCTGGTCTCTGTTACCCCTCTTCCCCCTGGTCTCTGTTACCCCTCTTCCCCCTGGTCTCTGTTGCCCCTCTTCCCCCTGACTCCTGGTCTTGTTACCCCTCTTCCCCTGGGTGTTACCCCTCTTCCCCCTGACTCCTGGTCTCTGTTACCCCTCTTCCCCCTGGTCTCTGTTGCCCCTCTTCCCCCTGACTCCTGGTCTCTGTTACCCCTCTTCCCCTGGGTGTTGCCTCTCTTCCCCCTGACTCCTGGTCTCTGTTGCCCCTCTTCCCCTGGGTGTTACCCCTCTTCCCCCTGACCCCTGGTCTCTGTTACCCCTCTTCCCCCTGACTCCTGGTCTCTGTTACCCCTCTTCCCCCTGACTCCTGGTCTCTGTTACCCCTCTTCCCCCTGGTCTCTGTTGCCCCTCTTCCCCCTGACTCCTGGTCTCTGTTGCCCCTCTTCCCCCTGCCTCCTGGTCTCCAGCTCTGGGGGTGATTGTCATGCTGCCGGCGTTGCCCCTGCCCCCTCTAATCCTCTTCCATTCGCTCTTGTGTTTACCTGAACCTGAGCGATTTCGGCAATGTCATTAACTGGCTGCTGCGTCCCCTCTGACTGGAGATGATGAGCAAACAGAGAGAGGAATCCGTGTCCGGCGGAGATAAGGGCGCCGCTCTTCCCGGGACGCTGCTCTCCTCCGTTTACTCAGCATTACGGCCCCGAACCGCAAACAGCCCCGCGTTGTTCTTCCATTTAATAAACCAATTAACTGATTAGGAGGCGCGGAGGGCAGAAAGTGATCTCCACCCATCATCCAAACTACTACCCCCAGGGTGGTCGGTGAGCAGATGCCCCCCAGGCAGGAGCCAATCTCTGCTCTGCCAAGGCAACGGTTGCATAAAGGGGGCCCCTAATAAAGGAGGTCGCTCTCCCATTTGCAGATCAGAACATTCCTTTATTTGACCCCACACAGTATACTGCCCCTTATAATTGCCCCACACACTGTATACTGCCCCGTTTTATGTTTGCCACAACCCAGATGGAGGGTAACAGAAGATGGGAGTAGTAGTAGCAAATTCTGTGCCACTGGTTAGGCCGAGTGTCCTCAACCTCGCCTCCCAGCTCTGTGCTTAGGCCAGCGGGCCTGCTGTGCTATCTGATGGTGGTGGAGGTAGTTACCCCGGGGACCTCTCTCCTCTGCGCCGGTGTGATGGTGGTGGTAGTAGTTACCCCGGGGACCTCTCTCCTCTGCGTCGGTGTGATGGTGGGGGAAGTAGTTACCCCGGGGACCTCTGTCCTCTGCGCCGGTGTGATGGTGGGGGTAGTAGTTACCCCGGGGACCTCTCTCCTCTGCGCCGGTGTGATGGTGGGGGGAAGTAGTTACCCCGGGGACCTCTCTCCTCTGCGCCGGTGTGATGGTGGGGGTAGTAGTTACCCCGGGGACCTCTCTCCTCTGCGCCGGTGTGATGGTGGGGGGAAGTAGTTACCCCGGGGACCTCTCTCCTCTGCGCCGGTGTGATGGTGGGGGTAGTAGTTACCCCGGGGACCTCTCTCCTCTGCGCCGGTGTGATGGTGGGGGTAGTAGTTACCCCGGGGACCTCTCTCCTCTGCGCCGGTGTGATGGTGGGGGGAAGTAGTTACCCCGGGGACCTCTCTCCTCTGCGCCGGTGTGATGGTGGGGGAAGTAGTTACCCCGGGGACCTCTCTCCTCTGCGCCGGTGTGATGGTGGGGGGAAGTAGTTACCCCGGGGACCTCTCTCCTCTGCGCCGGTGTGATGGTGGGGGGAAGTAGTTACCCCGGGGACCTCTCTCCTCTGCGCCGGTGTGATGGTGGGGGGAAGTAGTTACCCCGGGGACCTCTCTCCTCTGCGCCGGTGTGATGGTGGGGGGAAGTAGTTACCCCGGGGACCTCTCTCCTCTGCGCCGGTGTGATGGTGGGGGGAAGTAGTTACCCCGGGGACCTCTCTCCTCTGCGCCGGTGTGATGGTGGGGGGAAGTAGTTACCCCGGGGACCTCTCTCCTCTGCGCCGGTGTGATGGTGGGGGGAAGTAGTTACCCCGGGGACACTTGAAAACTATCACCTAGTGACCCCCGACCTCCAATTCTGAAAATGTGATAGGTTTATTTGTCACACTGTAACGCTTCCCTGCTCTGGTTAGTTGGGTGTTGTACACAATCCTCTCGTATGTTATATTACTGATATCGGGATAGTGTTTCACATCCTGAGGTGGAGCAGAAGGTAAAGGCTCAGCAGCAGGTGATGGAGCAGCTACGGACAGATCCCGGTTCGATCCCTGGGGCAGCAGGTCAGGGACTAGAGAGTAAAGGTTGTCCCTATTATAATATTACTGAGCTGCTGGGATTTGTTGTCCGCTGACGGCCGATCTATTACTGGTAACGGAGGGGGAAGAGTTGTCGGGTGACCCATATAGTGGAGGGAAAGTCTGAGCTGTGACACCTAATATCTCCGGGTGATTACAATCTATTGCTCCCTCTAACACTCCTACAGGCCAGGCCGACTGTCAGAGACCGAACATCCTCTATTACTATCTGGTATCAGCCACGTCAGGGGGAGGCGGACAGAATAACCCAAACCGTAACTATGTAGGAAGGGGAATAATCTATTACTATCTGGTATCAGCCATGTCATCTATTGCTTTCTTTTATCAGCCTTCTCAGACTAAGTCAGACGGACATTTTGCATGTTATATTACACATAAGATCCTACAGCTTTCATGTGCTGAGGTGGAGCAGAAGGTAAAGGCGCCAGCGATGATGATGGTGTCAGTGATGATGGAGCAGCTACAGACAGATCCCGGTTCAAGTCCCAGAGCAGCAGATGGATGGAGAAGAAGATGAGCGTCACAGCAAGCAGGAGGATCCCAGAAGAGACCTCTAAGGAGGAGGATCAGCCCAGAGGACCAGCAGGGGGTCTTACCAAATAGAGAGACACCAGATATGGCACTTAACCAATTTTTCAGGGGATTGCCCCCTGTTTTAACTTGCACTTTCCAACTTCACCAATACCTTCTCAGACCTGTCCAGCATCCTCTGCACACACAGGTTTACCATGCAGGGACCTGTCCAAGGCCAACCTGGAGCCTTCATTTACCATTGAACCTGGAGCCTTCATTTACCATTGCACCTGGAGCCATCACCCTTGGGATTGAACCTGCAACCTGAGGAACTCTTCAGATACAGCCAGAGCACATATCCATTGAGCCATCACCTCAGCACAACATACACAGGTCGTTCATCATATATGATGTTAGAAACTGGTACAACGTCTGCCCACAAGACAAAATGGTGGCAGCGGAGGGGACGATCACCAGGATCCAGGACCCCATTAACGAGGGATCTACTGTATAAAGAACTGGAGGAACAAATGAAGATGTAATAAGTCTGAGACCATCGGAAGACCCAAGGGGGAGGGGAGGGGTGCAGCGTCTGTAAAGGAAAAGAGAGTCCTAGAGCGTTCTGTGCGGCCCAGGGATCAAACCTACAACCTGAGGAGTCCTCCAGATACAAGCAGAGCACTTACCCAGTGAGCCATCACCTCAATAAGCCAGGAGTCCAAGGATATAATGCTATAAACCCTGTGTGACCTCTGACCTAAGAAGAACCTTCACAATGTCTGACCTGGTGGATACAAGAAGGTGAGAGCAGAGGAAGGAGGAGGCGGACACTGAGATCCAAGATCAAGACCCCCCATAGAGGATCACTGAGGGGATCAGATGGATTTATGTCCTTCAGCTCACTTTATAGGACTGCTCCATCTCTGGTCCAGCACCTGAGGGTTTAGAACAGGGGTCGGCAACCTCCACTCACTTCCATGGGTGTTCCGAGAACAGCAGAGCATGTAGGCATGCTGGGAATTGTAGTTCCTGGAGTGCAGGTTTGGAATATCCTGCCTATGTATTATACAGGGGGGGGGGGGCTCCTGTATCCTAGGCCTGAGCCTCCATCTTCTGTGAGGTGACTTTATAGCTGCAGGCCCGGGGCACAGATAGTCAGCTCTTCAGACCAGTGCACTTTCTGCTGATGAAGCCTCGAGGCAGGTGGTGGTGACTAGCGGAGGAGCGAGGGAACCAGCGACAGGGGGAAAAGGGGCAAGTGTGAACCCGGCTGAACTCGTACAATAGTGAAAACACTGGCCAGATGTGTGTGCGCGCAGGGATCTTCTGTCCGCGTGAGAAATCGGACATCTTCACTTGTGGACAGGGAAGGAAGGGCACAGAGTGCAAAACAACGCACCCGATGCCCATTGAAATGAATGACAGGTGTCACGGACACAGCTACTGCCCGCTCCTAATGTCCGTGACAGATTTTGAGCAGACACTAGGAGCGGGTACTACCTGTCGGACACCAACGGTAGTGTGAACGCTCCCTTAGTTGGTGACTGCTATATGGGGGGGGGGGGGTAGTTTGGGGTATGACAGTCCGTGGAGTCTCATCTTCCTCTTAGTTGGTGACTGCTATATGGTGAGGTGGGGGTGGGGTGGGGGTATTGGGATAAATATAACAGTCCGTGGAGTCTCATCTTCCTGTTAGTTGGTGGCTGCTATATGGGGGGGTGGGGGTGGGGCGGGTGTATTGGGATAAATATAACAGTCCATGGAGTCTCATCTTCCTCTGGTTTGGTGACAGCTGGACACGTATTGGGCAGCGATCTCCACAGTGGCCTCTTCTTCTCCCAGTAGGATGTAGAGTTTCCTCTTCTCCCAGTCTGGGATGTGGGCAGAGAGTCTTTGGTAGTAGACGGCCCTCACAGCTGAGTATTTGGTGCAGTGTAGCAGGAAGTGGGTCTGGTCTTCTAGGGCCCCCTGGTCACAGTGCTGGCACAGTCTCTTCTCCCGTGGCTTGTACGTCTGTCTGTATCGCCCCGTCTCTATCTCTAGGTTGTGGGCGCTCAGTCTGTACCGGCTCAGGGTCTGTCTGTATATTCTCTCCAGGTAGGTGGCCATGGTGTAGTCCCTTATTATGGTCCCAATACACTTTACAACAAACTTAAGGCAACGCACACAATATAAGGCCGTGTTCACATCTGTATTGTTATGAATATAAAGCAGGACAGTGTCAACTCCATCTCAGGACCGGCGCAGCCGTTACCCAGCAGATCCCCAGGTCTCATTTTGGGGTCTGTAGAGACTTTTGCCCCTGGACGTCTGGGATACTTATTACACTTTCCAACAGTTGCGTAACAAGACTGAAGTCCTAGAGCAGAAGAAACGCATCGGAGACTGAATAAGAAACTTTACAGCAGTCAGTTACTGAAGCACGCTCGCATAGAAATGAATGGACGTAGCCGGAACGCGGGGGGTTAAGCGGCCGGCCGCCGTCACAGCGGAAGTACCAGGTGCTTCCATTCATTTCTATGGAGCGTGCTGTTCGGATCAGCTGATCAATACAGTACTCGCTCATCTCTAGTTACTATATCCGCAGTCACTCACGTACCGGCCGTCCAGCCTCTGTGCAGGTCAGTTACAGAAGCCGCATACATCACTTCTCATACCTGCAGTCACTCACGTACCGGCCGTCCAGCCTCTGTGCAGGTCAGTTACAGAAGCCGCATACATCACTTCTCATACCTGCAGTCACTCACGTACCGGCCGTCCAGCCTCCGTGCAGGTCAGTTACAGAAGCCGCATACATCACTTCTCATACCCGCAGTCACTCACGTACCGGCCGTCCAGCCTCCGTGCAGGTCAGTTACAGAAGCCGCATACATCACTTCTCATACCTGCAGTCACTCACGTACCGGCCGTCCAGCCTCCGTGCAGGTCAGTTACAGAAGCCGCATACATCACTTCTCATACCCGCAGTCACTCACGTACCGGCCGTCCAGCCTCCGTGCAGGACAGTCACAGAAGCCGCATACATCACTTCTCATACCTGCAGTCACTCACGTACCGGCCGTCCAGCCTCCGTGCAGGTCAGTTACAGAAGCCGCATACATCACTTCTCATACCCGCAGTCACTCACGTACCGGCCGTCCAGCCTCCGTGCAGGTCAGTTACAGAAGCCGCATACATCACTTCTCATACCCGCAGTCACTCACGTACCGGCCGTCCAGCCTCCGTGCAGGTCAGTTACAGAAGCCGCATACAT
>NC_134274.1:327716-361099 GCF_031893055.1 Leptodactylus fuscus | reverse complement strand
TGACTCCTGGTCTCTGTTACCCCTCTTCCCCTGGGTGTTGCCCCTCTTCCTCCTGATTCCTGGTCTTGTTACCCCTCTTCCCCTGGGTGTTGCCCCTCTTCCCCCTGACTCCTGGTCTCGGTCTTTGTTACCCCTCTTCCCCTGGGTGTTGCCCCTCTTGCCCCTGACTCCTGGTCTCTGTTGCCCCTCTTCCCCCTGACTCCTGGTCTCTGTTACCCCTCTTCCCCTGGGTGTTGCCCCTCTTCCTCCTGATTCCTGGTCTTGGTCTTGTTACCCCTCTTCCCCTGGGTGTTGCCCCTCTTCCCCCTGACTCCTGGTCTCGGTCTTTGTTACCCCTCTTCCCCTGGGTGTTGCCCCTCTTCCCCCTGACTCCTGGTCTCTGGCTCTGTTGCCCCTCTTCCCCTGGGTGTTGCCCCTCTTCCCCCTGACTCCTGGTCTTTGTTACCCCTCTTCCCCTGGGTGTTGCCCCTCTTCCCCCTGACTCCTGGTCTTTGTTACCCCTCTTCCCCTGGGTGTTGCCCCTTTTCCCCCTAACTCCTGGTCTCTGGCTCTGTTGCCCCTCTTCCCCCCTGACTCCGGGTCTCTGGCTCTGTTACCCCTCTTCCCCCCTGACTCCGGGTCTCTGGCTCTGTTACCCCTCTTCCCCTGGGTGTTGCCCCTCTTCCCCCTGGTCTCTGGCTCTGTTGCACCTCTTCCCCCTGACTCCTGGTCTCGGTCTTTGTTACCCCTCTTCCCCTGGCTGTTGCCCCTCTTCCCCCTGACTCCTGGTCTCGGTCTCTGTTACCCCTCTTTCCCTGGGTGTTGGCCCTCTTCCCCCTGACTCCTGGTCTCTGTTACCCCTCTTCCCCTGGGTGTTGCCCCTCTTGCCCCTGACTCCTGGTCTTGTTACCCCTCTTCCCCTGGGTGTTGCCCCTCTTCCCCCTGACTCCTGGTCTCTGTTGCCCCTCTTCCCCCTGACTCCTGGTCTCGGTCTTTGTTACCCCTCTTCCCCTGGGTGTTGCCCCTCTTGCCCCTGACTCCTGGTCTCTGTTACCCCTCTTCCCCTGGGTGTTGCCCCTCTTCCTCCTGATTCCTGGTCTTGTTACCCCTCTTCCCCTGGGTGTTGCCCCTCTTCCCCCTGACTCCTGGTCTCTGTTGCCCCTCTTCCCCCTGACTCCTGGTCTCTGTTACCCCTCTTCCCCTGGGTGTTGCCCCTCTTGCCCCTGACTCCTGGTCTCTGTTACCCCTCTTCCCCTGGGTGTTGCCCCTCTTCCCCATGACTCCTGGTCTCTGTTGCCCCTCTTCCCCCTGACTCCTGGTCTCTGTTACCCCTCTTCCCCTGGGTGTTGCCCCTCTTCCCCCTGACTCCTGGTCTCTGTTGCCCCTCTTCCCCCTGACTCCTGGTCTCGGTCTTTGTTACCCCTCTTCCCCTGGGTGTTGCCCCTCTTGCCCCTGACTCCTGGTCTCTGTTGCCCCTCTTCCCCCTGACTCCTGGTCTCTGTTACCCCTCTTCCCCTGGGTGTTGCCTCTCTTCCCCCTGACTCCTGGTCTCTGTTACCCCTCTTCCCCTGGGTGTTGCCCCTCTTCCTCCTGATTCCTGGTCTTGTTACCCCTCTTCCCCTGGGTGTTGCCCCTCTTCCCCCTGACTCCTGGTCTCGGTCTTTGTTACCCCTCTTCCCCTGGGTGTTGCCCCTCTTGCCCCTGACTCCTGGTCTCTGTTGCCCCTCTTCCCCCTGACTCCTGGTCTCTGTTACCCCTCTTCCCCTGGGTGTTGCCCCTCTTCCTCCTGATTCCTGGTCTTGGTCTTGTTACCCCTCTTCCCCTGGGTGTTGCCCCTCTTCCCCCTGACTCCTGGTCTCGGTCTTTGTTACCCCTCTTCCCCTGGGTGTTGCCCCTCTTGCCCCTGACTCCTGGTCTCTGTTGCCCCTCTTCCCCCTGACTCCTGGTCTCTGTTACCCCTCTTCCCCTGGGTGTTGCCTCTCTTCCCCCTGACTCCTGGTCTCTGTTACCCCTCTTCCCCTGGGTGTTACCCCTCTTCCCCCTGGTCTCTGTTGCCCCTCTTCCCCCTGACTCCTGGTCTCGGTCTTTGTTACCCCTCTTCCCCTGGGTGTTGTCCCTCTTCCCCCTGACTCCTGGTCTCGGTCTCTGTTACCCCTCTTCCCCTGGGTGTTGCCCCTCTTGCCCCTGACTCCTGGTTTCCGTTACCCCTCTTCCCCATGACTCCTGATCTCTGGCTCTGTTGCCCCTCTTCCCCCTGACTCCGGGTCTCTGGCTCTGTTACCCCTCTTCCCCTGGGTGTTGCCCCTCTTCCCCCTGGTCTCTGGCTCTGTTGCGCCTCTTCCCCCTGACTCCTGGTCTCGGTCTTTGTTACCCCTCTTCCCTTGGGTGTTGCCCTTCTTGCCCCTGACTCCTGGTCTCTGTTACCCCTCTTCCCCTGGGTGTTGCCCCTCTTGCCCCTGACTCCTGGTCTCTGTTACCCCTCTTCCCCTGGGTGTTGCCTCTCTTCCTCCTGATTCCTGGTCTCTGTTGCCCCTCTTCCTCCTGATTCCTGGTCCTGGTCTTGTTACCCCTCTTCCCCTGGGTGTTGCCCCTCTTCCCCCTGACTCCTGGTCTCTGTTGCCCCTCTTCCTCCTGATTCCTGGTCCTGGTCTTGTTACCCCTCTTCCCCTGGGTGTTGCCCCTCTTCCTCCTGATTCCTGGTCTCTGTTGCCCCTCTTCCTCCTGATTCCTGGTCTTGTTACCCCTCTTTCCCTGGGTGTTGCCCCTCTTCCCCCTGACTCCTGGTCTCTGTTACCCCTCTTCCCCTGGGTGTTGCCTCTCTTCCCCCTGACTCCTGGTCTCTGTTACCCCTCTTCCCCTGGGTGTTGCCTCTCTTCCCCCTGACTCCTGGTCTCTGTTACCCCTCTTCCCCTGGGTGTTGCCTCTCTTCCCCCTGACTCCTGGTCTCTGTTACCCCTCTTCCCCCTGGTCTCTGTTGCCCCTTCTCCCCCTGACTCCTGGTCTCGGTCTTTGTTACCCCTCTTCCCCTGGGTGTTGTCCCTCTTCCCCCTGACTCCTGGTCTCGGTCTCTGTTACCCCTCTTCCCCTGGGTGTTGCCCCTCTTGCCCCTGACTCCTGGTCTCCGTTACCCCTCTTCCCCATGACTCCTGATCTCTGGCTCTGTTGCCCCTCTTCCCCCTGACTCCGGGTCTCTGGCTCTGTTACCCCTCTTCCCCTGGGTGTTGCCCCTCTTCCCCCTGGTCTCTGGCTCTGTTGCGCCTCTTCCCCCTGACTCCTGGTCTCGGTCTTTGTTACCCCTCTTCCCTTGGGTGTTGCCCTTCTTGCCCCTGACTCCTGGTCTCTGTTACCCCTCTTCCCCTGGGTGTTGCCCCTCTTGCCCCTGACTCCTGGTCTCTGTTACCCCTCTTCCCCTGGGTGTTGCCTCTCTTCCTCCTGATTCCTGGTCTCTGTTGCCCCTCTTCCTCCTGATTCCTGGTCCTGGTCTTGTTACCCCTCTTCCCCTGGGTGTTGCCCCTCTTCCCCCTGACTCCTGGTCTCTGTTGCCCCTCTTCCTCCTGATTCCTGGTCCTGGTCTTGTTACCCCTCTTCCCCTGGGTGTTGCCCCTCTTCCTCCTGATTCCTGGTCTCTGTTGCCCCTCTTCCTCCTGATTCCTGGTCTTGTTACCCCTCTTTCCCTGGGTGTTGCCCCTCTTCCCCCTGACTCCTGGTCTCTGTTACCCCTCTTCCCCTGGGTGTTGCCTCTCTTCCCCCTGACTCCTGGTCTTTGTTACCCCTCTTCCCCTGGGTGTTGCCCCTCTTCCCCCTGACTCCTGGTCTCGGTCTTTGTTACCCCTCTTCCCCTGGGTGTTGCCTCTCTTCCCCCTGACCCCTGGTCTCTGTTACCCCTCTTCCCCCTGGTCTCTGTTGCCCCTCTTCCCCCTGACTCCTGGTCTCGGTCTCTGTTACCCCTCTTTCCCTGGGTGTTGCCCCTCTTCCCCCTGACTCCTGGTCTCTGTTACCCCTCTTCCCCTGGGTGTTGCCTCTCTTCCCCCTGACTCCTGGTCTTTGTTACCCCTCTTCCCCTGGGTGTTGCCCCTCTTCCCCCTGACTCCTGGTCTCGGTCTCTGTTACCCCTCTTCCCCTGGGTGTTGCCTCTCTTCCCCCTGACTCCTGGTCTCTGTTACCCCTCTTCCCCCTGACTCCTGGTCTCTGTTACCCCTCTTCCCCCTGGTCTCTGTTGCCCCTCTTCCCCTGGGTGTTGCCTCTCTTCCCCCTGACCCCTGGTCTCTGTTACCCCTCTTCCCCCTGACTCCTGGTCTCTGTTGCCCCTCTTCCCCCTGCCTCCTGGTCTCTGTTACCCCTCTTCCCCCTGGTCTCTGTTGCCCCTCTTCCCCCTGGTCTCTGTTACCCCTCTTCCCCCTGGTCTCTGTTGCCCCTCTTCCCCCTGACTCCTGGTCTTGTTACCCCTCTTCCCCTGGGTGTTGCCCCTCTTCCCCCTGACTCCTGGTCTCTGTTACCCCTCTTCCCCCTGACTCCTGGTCTCTGTTACCCCTCTTCCCCCTGGTCTCTGTTACCCCTCTTCCCCCTGGTCTCTGTTACCCCTCTTCCCCCTGGTCTCTGTTGCCCCTCTTCCCCCTGACTCCTGGTCTTGTTACCCCTCTTCCCCTGGGTGTTACCCCTCTTCCCCCTGACTCCTGGTCTCTGTTACCCCTCTTCCCCCTGGTCTCTGTTGCCCCTCTTCCCCCTGACTCCTGGTCTCTGTTACCCCTCTTCCCCTGGGTGTTGCCTCTCTTCCCCCTGACTCCTGGTCTCTGTTGCCCCTCTTCCCCTGGGTGTTACCCCTCTTCCCCCTGACCCCTGGTCTCTGTTACCCCTCTTCCCCCTGACTCCTGGTCTCTGTTACCCCTCTTCCCCCTGACTCCTGGTCTCTGTTACCCCTCTTCCCCCTGGTCTCTGTTGCCCCTCTTCCCCCTGACTCCTGGTCTCTGTTGCCCCTCTTCCCCCTGCCTCCTGGTCTCCAGCTCTGGGGGTGATTGTCATGCTGCCGGCGTTGCCCCTGCCCCCTCTAATCCTCTTCCATTCGCTCTTGTGTTTACCTGAACCTGAGCGATTTCGGCAATGTCATTAACTGGCTGCTGCGTCCCCTCTGACTGGAGATGATGAGCAAACAGAGAGAGGAATCCGTGTCCGGCGGAGATAAGGGCGCCGCTCTTCCCGGGACGCTGCTCTCCTCCGTTTACTCAGCATTACGGCCCCGAACCGCAAACAGCCCCGCGTTGTTCTTCCATTTAATAAACCAATTAACTGATTAGGAGGCGCGGAGGGCAGAAAGTGATCTCCACCCATCATCCAAACTACTACCCCCAGGGTGGTCGGTGAGCAGATGCCCCCCAGGCAGGAGCCAATCTCTGCTCTGCCAAGGCAACGGTTGCATAAAGGGGGCCCCTAATAAAGGAGGTCGCTCTCCCATTTGCAGATCAGAACATTCCTTTATTTGACCCCACACAGTATACTGCCCCTTATAATTGCCCCACACACTGTATACTGCCCCGTTTTATGTTTGCCACAACCCAGATGGAGGGTAACAGAAGATGGGAGTAGTAGTAGCAAATTCTGTGCCACTGGTTAGGCCGAGTGTCCTCAACCTCGCCTCCCAGCTCTGTGCTTAGGCCAGCGGGCCTGCTGTGCTATCTGATGGTGGTGGAGGTAGTTACCCCGGGGACCTCTCTCCTCTGCGCCGGTGTGATGGTGGTGGTAGTAGTTACCCCGGGGACCTCTCTCCTCTGCGCCGGTGTGATGGTGGTGGTAGTAGTTACCCCGGGGACCTCTCTCCTCTGCGTCGGTGTGATGGTGGGGGAAGTAGTTACCCCGGGGACCTCTGTCCTCTGCGCCGGTGTGATGGTGGGGGTAGTAGTTACCCCGGGGACCTCTCTCCTCTGCGTCGGTATGATGGTGGGGGTAGTAGTTACCCCGGGGACCTCTCTCCTCTGCGCCGGTGTGATGGTGGGGGGGAAGTAGTTACCCCGGGGACCTCTCTCCTCTGCGCCGGTGTGATGGTGGGGGGAAGTAGTTACCCCGGGGACCTCTCTCCTCTGCGCCGGTGTGATGGTGGGGGGAAGTAGTTACCCCGGGGACCTCTCTCCTCTGCGCCGGTGTGATGGTGGGGGTAGTAGTTACCCCGGGGACCTCTCTCCTCTGCGCCGGTGTGATGGTGGGGGTAGTAGTTACCCCGGGGACCTCTCTCCTCTGCGCCGGTGTGATGGTGGGGGGAAGTAGTTACCCCGGGGACCTCTCTCCTCTGCGCCGGTGTGATGGTGGGGGAAGTAGTTACCCCGGGGACCTCTCTCCTCTGCGCCGGTGTGATGGTGGGGGGAAGTAGTTACCCCGGGGACCTCTCTCCTCTGCGCCGGTGTGATGGTGGGGGGAAGTAGTTACCCCGGGGACCTCTCTCCTCTGCGCCGGTGTGATGGTGGGGGGAAGTAGTTACCCCGGGGACCTCTCTCCTCTGCGCCGGTGTGATGGTGGGGGGGAAGTAGTTACCCCGGGGACACTTGAAAACTATCACCTAGTGACCCCCGACCTCCAATTCTGAAAATGTGATAGGTTTATTTGTCACACTGTAACGCTTCCCTGCTCTGGTTAGTTGGGTGTTGTACACAATCCTCTCGTATGTTATATTACTGATATCGGGATAGTGTTTTCACATCCTGAGGTGGAGCAGAAGGTAAAGGCTCAGCAGCAGGTGATGGAGCAGCTACGGACAGATCCCGGTTCGATCCCTGGGGCAGCAGGTCAGGGACTAGAGAGTAAAGGTTGTCCCTATTATAATATTACTGAGCTGCTGGGATTTGTTGTCCGCTGACGGCTGATCTATTACTGGTAACGGAGGGGGAAGAGTTGTCGGGTGACCCATATAGTGGAGGGAAAGTCTGAGCTGTGACACCTAATATCTCCGGGTGATTACAATCTATTGCTCCCTCTAACACTCCTACAGGCCAGGCCGACTGTCAGAGACCGAACATCCTCTATTACTATCTGGTATCAGCCACGTCAGGGGGAGGCGGACAGAATAACCCAAACCGTAACTATGTAGGAAGGGGAATAATCTATTACTATCTGGCATCAGCCATGTCATCTATTGCTTTCTTTTATCAGCCTTCTCAGACTAAGTCAGACGGACATTTTGCATGTTATATTACACATAAGATCCTACAGCTTTCATGTGCTGAGGTGGAGCAGAAGGTAAAGGTGCCAGCGATGATGATGGTGTCAGTGATGATGAAGCAGCTACAGACAGATCCTGGTTCAAGTCCCAGATGGGTGGAGCAGAAGGTAAAGGCGCCAGTGCAGGTGATGGAGCAGCTACAGACGGATCCCGGTTCGATCCCTGGGGCAGCAGATTGGGAATTATAGAGTAACAGTCATCTCTATTATAATATTACTGAGCTGCTGGGATTTGTTGTCCGCTGACGGCTGATCTATTACTGGTAACGGAGGGGGAAGAGTTTTCGGTGACCCATATAGTGGAGGGAAAGTCTGAGCTGTGATCTATGTAGGAAACCTGAAACACCTAATATCTCCGGGTGATTACAATCTATTGTCAGGCCGAGGGAGGCGGACGGAATAACCCCGAGCCCCGGCTATGTAGGAAGGGGAATAATCTATTACTATCTGGTATCAGCCACGTCATCTATTGCTCCCTGTTATCAGCCTTCTCAGACTAAGTCAGACGGACATTTTGCATGTTATATTACACATAAGATCCTACAGCTTTCATGTGCTGAGGTGGAGCAGAAGGTAAAGGCGCCAGCGATGATGATGGTGTCAGTGATGATGGAGCAGCTACAGACAGATCCCGGTTCAAGTCCCAGAGCAGCAGATGGATGGAGAAGAAGATGAGCGTCACAGCAAGCAGGAGGATCCCAGAAGAGACCCCTAAGGAGGAGGATCAGCCCAGAGGACCAGCAGGGGGTCTTACCAAATAGAGAGACTCCAGATATGGCACTTAACCAATTTTTCAGGGGATTGCCCCCTGTTTTAACTTGCACTTTCCAACTTCACCAATACCTTCTCAGACCTGTCCAGCATCCTCTGCACACACAGGTTTACCATGCAGGGACCTGTCCAAGGCCAACCTGGAGCCTTCATTTACCATTGAACCTGGAGCCTTCATTTACCATTGCACCTGGAGCCTTCACTTACCATTGCACCTGGAGCCTTCATTTACCATTGCACCTGGAGCCTTCACTTACCATTGCACCTGGAGCCTTCATTTACCATTGCACCTGGAGCCATCACCCTTGGGATTGAACCTGCAACCTGAGGAACTCTTCAGATACAGCCAGAGCACATATCCATTGAGCCATCACCTCAGCACAACATACACAGGTCGTTCATCATATATGATGTTAGAAACTGGTACAACGTCTGCCCACAAGACAAAATGGTGGCAGCGGAGGGGACGATCACCAGGATCCAGGACCCCATTAACGAGGGATCTACTGTATAAAGAACTGGAGGAACAAATGAAGATGTAATAAGTCTGAGACCATCGGAAGACCCAAGGGGGAGGGGAGGGGAGGAGAGGGGAGGGGTGCAGCGTCTGTAAAGGAAAAGAGAGTCCTAGAGCGTTCTGTGCGGCCCAGGGATCAAACCTACAACCTGAGGAGTCCTCCAGATACAAGCAGAGCACTTACCCAGTGAGCCATCACCTCAATAAGCCAGGAGTCCAAGGATATAATGCTATAAACCCTGTGTGACCTCTGACCTAAGAAGAACCTTCACAATGTCTGACCTGGTGGATACAAGAAGGTGAGAGCAGAGGAAGGAGGAGGCGGACACTGAGATCCAAGATCAAGACCCCCCATAGAGGATCACTGAGGGGATCAGATGGATTTATGTCCTTCAGCTCACTTTATAGGACTGCTCCATCTCTGGTCCAGCACCTGAGGGTTTAGAACAGGGGTCGGCAACCTCCACTCACTTCCATGGGTGTTCCGAGAACAGCAGAGCATGTAGGCATGCTGGGAATTGTAGTTCCTGGAGTGCAGGTTTGGAATATCCTGCCTATGTATTATACAGGGGGGGGGGGGGCTCCTGTATCCTAGGCCTGAGCCTCCATCTTCTGTGAGGTGACTTTATAGCTGCAGGCCCGGGGCACAGATAGTCAGCTCTTCAGACCAGTGCACTTTCTGCTGATGAAGCCTCGAGGCAGGTGGTGGTGACTAGCGGAGGAGCGAGGGAACCAGCGACAGGGGGAAAAGGGGCAAGTGTGAACCCGGCTGAACTCGTACAATAGTGAAAACACTGGCCAGATGTGTGTGCGCGCAGGGATCTTCTGTCCGCGTGAGAAATCGGACATCTTCACTTGTGGACAGGGAAGGAAGGGCACAGAGTGCAAAACAACGCACCCGATGCCCATTGAAATGAATGACAGGTGTCACGGACACAGCTACTGCCCGCTCCTAATGTCCGTGACAGATTTTGAGCAGACACTAGGAGCGGGTACTACCTGTCGGACACCAACGGTAGTGTGAACGCTCCCTTAGTTGGTGACTGCTATATGGGGGGGGGGGGGGGGGGGGTAGTTTGGGGTATGACAGTCCGTGGAGTCTCATCTTCCTCTTAGTTGGTGACTGCTATATGGTGAGGTGGGGGTGGGGTGGGGGTATTGGGATAAATATAACAGTCCGTGGAGTCTCATCTTCCTGTTAGTTGGTGGCTGCTATATGGGGGGGTGGGGGTGGGGCGGGTGTATTGGGATAAATATAACAGTCCGTGGAGTCTCATCTTCCTCTTGTTTGGTGACAGCTGGACACGTATTGGGCAGCGATCTCCACAGTGGCCTCTTCTTCTCCCAGTAGGATGTAGAGTTTCCTCTTCTCCCAGTCTGGGATGTGGGCTGAGAGTCTTTGGTAGTAGACGGCCCTCACAGCTGAGTATTTGGTGCAGTGTAGCAGGAAGTGGGTCTGGTCTTCTAGGGCCCCCTGGTCACAGTGCTGGCACAGTCTCTTCTCCCGTGGCTTGTACGTCTGTCTGTATCGCCCCGTCTCTATCTCTAGGTTGTGGGCGCTCAGTCTGTACCGGCTCAGGGTCTGTCTGTATATTCTCTCCAGGTAGGTGGCCATGGTGTAGTCCCTTATTATGGTCCCAATACACTTTACAACAAACTTAAGGCAACGCACACAATATAAGGCCGTGTTCACATCTGTATTGTTATGAATATAAAGCAGGACAGTGTCAACTCCATCTCAGGACCGGCGCAGCCGTTACCCAGCAGATCCCCAGGTCTCATTTTGGGGTCTGTAGAGACTTTTGCCCCTGGACGTCTGGGATACTTATTACACTTTCCAACAGTTGCGTAACAAGACTGAAGTCCTAGAGCAGAAGAAACGCATCGGAGACTGAATAAGAAACTTTACAGCAGTCAGTTACTGAAGCACGCTCGCATAGAAATGAATGGACGTAGCCGGAACGCGGGGGGTTAAGCGGCCGGCCGCCGTCACAGCGGAAGTACCAGGTGCTTCCATTCATTTCTATGGAGCGTGCTGTTCGGATCAGCTGATCAATACAGTACTCGCTCATCTCTAGTTACTATATCCGCAGTCACTCACGTACCGGCCGTCCAGCCTCTGTGCAGGTCAGTTACAGAAGCCGCATACATCACTTCTCATACCTGCAGTCACTCACGTACCGGCCGTCCAGCCTCCGTGCAGGTCAGTTACAGAAGCCGCATACATCACTTCTCATACCTGCAGTCACTCACGTACCGGCCGTCCAGCCTCCGTGCAGGTCAGTTACAGAAGCCGCATACATCACTTCTCATACCTGCAGTCACTCACGTACCGGCCGTCCAGCCTCCGTGCAGGTCAGTTACAGAAGCCGCATACATCACTTCTCATACCCGCAGTCACTCACGTACCGGCCGTCCAGCCTCCGTGCAGGTCAGTTACAGAAGCCGCATACATCACTTCTCATACCCGCAGTCACTCACGTACCGGCCGTCCAGCCTCCGTGCAGGTCAGTTACAGAAGCCGCATACATCACTTCTCATACCCGCAGTCACTCACGTACCGGCCGTCCAGCCTCCGTGCAGGTCAGTTACAGAAGCCGCATACATCACTTCTCATACCTGCAGTCACTCACGTACCGGCCGTGCAGGACAGTCACAGAAGCCGCATACATCACTATCTGCGGTCACTCACGTACCTGAGGGGTTCCACGTACATGGCGGCATGTGACGTCAGAGGCCGGCGAGGGGCTGCAGGGGAGGGTCAGGTCAGCGCGTATCACCACTTTCCTCCTTACAAACCTTCTCCGAGACCTTTAAGTCTTCAGTCCGTTTTCTGGCCTGTGCTGCCCTCTTGTGGTGAAGTTTCAGATGACTGCAGTGAACCAGGATTGGCCAAGTAAAAATTATCTTATGGAGCTCAAATTAAGCGGAGTGACACCTCGGAGAATGGGACACAACCCTCTGCTGACCACGCTTCCCTATAGTCGGGGTAATTGGGTACTTATAGGGGGGTCTCATGGGGCGGTGGGAATTAAACGGATTCTACTTATTATGCAGGGGTGTGACCATGTCTGCGAGTGACCCAATACTCTCCATTCACCCCCCACCCCCATAATAAAGAGTGGCTGCTCCCAATGTGCAATGGCTACAGGCAAAAGTGGGGGCTCCAGAAGCCCCGCCCCAGGAGCACCAAACAGCTCATTTGCATATTGGTTCAAAGTGGATTTTCTTGGCAATAAGATATTGACCTGCTGACTATACGCACCCCTACCCCAGCAGGTAAGGGGTTACTGGTGCACACCCCTCCTCTATAGGGGGAGACATGATAAGTATAGAGCAGTGTCCTGGTTGGGGGCCGGGGGTGCGTGTCCGATCACTACTACAAGAAGACAATACAACAGCCATCATGGCGGCCCATTCTCACATCTCACAATGTCGTCCACATGATGGCTCACCACAGGGCTAGTGAAGGTGACTCTGTGACTACTACAATCAGGGCTCTGCACCCCTAAGATAGCAGGGCCCCCCCGAGAGCTGGTCACATCACACAAGGCGCAGTAAAGGTTTCTAAAGGAACAGACACCCAAAGCAAAGTCTGCGCGAGCCAAAGGAAAGAGGAGGCAACGGACAGCTAGCCATTCCCGTGGTATCGTGGCCTAGTCCTGCTCCGTCTCTAGACTGGTACGTTCCCCACCTCAGACAACAAGCAGAGATCTAGGCCAGGTAAGGAGACGCGGAGGAAATCAAGAAGTCTCAGAGGCCGATCTCCCCGGCTCTGCCCTACCACAAGCCCTTTTAGTAGCCGCCATGAAGAGCTGTAGAGCGCTGCTGCTGGAAGCGGAGTAGGGCTGGGACCGGGGGTCGAAACTTCCTCCAGCAACGCAACGTCCTGAGTACAGACAACAGCAAGCTCCACCTCCCGAATAACTCACATGTGCAAGTCTGGGTCACAGAAGAGAACAATGCCAGAAATACTGAACCTGCCGAATGCAAGGGATCGAGAACAACGGGGAGGAAGTAAAGGGACAACCTGCAGCAACGGACAAGAAGAGGGGAGGAGGTAAAGGGACAACCTGCAGCAACGGACAAAAAGAGGGGGAGGTAGTAAAGGGACAACCTGCAGCAACGGACAAGAAGAGGGGAGGGGAGGAGGTAAAGGGACAACCTGCAGCAACGGACAAGAAGAGGGGAGGAGGTAAAGGGACAACCTGCAGCAACGGACAAAAAGAGGGGGAGGTAGTAAAGGGACAACCTGCAGCAACGGACAAGAAGAGGGGAGGGGAGGAGGTAAAGGGACAACCTGCAGCAACGGACAAGAAGAGGGGAGGAGGTAAAGGGACAACCTGCAGCAACGGACAAGAACAGGGGAGGAGGTAAAGGCCCAACCTGCAGCAACGGACAAGAAGAGGGGAGGGGAGGAGGTAAAGGGACAACCTGCAGCAACGGACAAGAAGAGGGGAGGAGGTAAAGGGACAACCTGCAGCAACGGACAAGAACAGGGGAGGAGGTAAAGGCCCAACCTGCAGCAACGGACAAAAAGAGGGGAGGGGAGGAGGTAAAGGGCCAACCTGCAGCAACGGACAAGAAGAGGGGAGGAGGTAAAGGGACAACCTGCAGCAACGGACAAGAAGAGGGGAGGGGAGGGGGTAAAGGGACAACCTGCAGCAACGGACAAGAACAGGGGAGGAGGTAAAGGGACAACCTGCAGCAATGGACAAGAAGAGGGGAGGGGAGGAGGTAAAGGGACAACCTGCAGCAACGGACAAGAAGAGGGGAGGAGGTAAAGGGACAACCTGCAGCAACGGACAAGAAGAGGGGAGGGGGTAAAGGGACAACCTGCAGCAATGGACAAGAACAGGGGAGGAGGTAAAGGGACAACCTGCAGCAACGGACAAAAAGAGGGGAGGAGGTAAAGGGACAACCTGCAGCAACGGAGAAGAAGAGGGGAGGGGAGGAGGTAAAGGGACAACCTGCAGCAATGGACAAGAAGAGGGGAGGGGAGGAGGTAAAGGGACAACCTGCAGCAACGGACAAGAAGAGGGGAGGGGAGGAGGTAAAGGGACAACCTGCAGCAACGGACAAGAAGAGGGGAGGGGAGGAGGTAAAGGGACAACCTGCAGCAACGGACAAGAAGAGGGGAGGGGAGGGGAGGAGGTAAAGGGACAACCTGCAGCAACGGACAAGAAGAGGGGAGGGGAGGAGGTAAAGGGACAACCTGCAGCAATGGACAAGAAGAGGGGAGGGGAGGAGGTAAAGGGACAACCTGCAGCAATGGACAAGAAGAGGGGAGGAGGTAAAGGGACAACCTGCAGCAATGGACAAGAAGAGGGGAGGGGAGGAAGTAAAGGGACAACCTGCAGCAACGGACAAGAAGAGGGGAGGGGAGGGGAGGAGGTAAAGGGACAACCTGCAGCAACGGACAAGAAGAGGGGAGGGGAGGAGGTAAAGGGACAACCTGCAGCAACGGACAAGAAGAGGGGAGGGGAGGAGGTAAAGGGACAACCTGCAGCAATGGACAAGAAGAGGGGAGGGGAGGAAGTAAAGGGACAACCTGCAGCAACGGACAAGAAGAGGGGAGGGGAGGAGGTAAAGGGACAACCTGCAGCAATGGACAAGAAGAGGGGAGGGGAGGAGGTAAAGGGACAACCTGCAGCAATGGACAAAAAGAGGGGAGGGGAGGAGGTAAAGGGACAACCTGCCGCAACGGACAAGAAGAGGGGAGGGGAGGAGGTAAAGGGACAACCTGCCGCAACGGACAAGAAGAGGGGAGGGGAGGAGGTAAAGGGACAACCTGCAGCAATGGACAAGAAGAGGGGAGGGGAGGAGGTAAAGGGACAACCTGCCGCACCGGACAAGAAGAGGGGAGGGGAGGAGGTAAAGGCCCAACCTGCAGCAACAGAGAAGAAGAGGGGAGGAGGTAAAGGGACAACCTTCAGAAATGGACGAGGGGAGGGGAGGAGGTAAAGGGCCAACCTACAGCAACGGACAAGAAGAGGGGAGGGGAGGAGGTAAAGGGCCAACCTACAGCAACGGACAAGAAGAGGGGAGGGGAGGAGGTAAAGGGACAACCTGCAGCAACGGACAAGAAGAGGGGAGGGGAGGAAGTAAAGGGACAACCTGCAGCAATGGACAAGAAGAGGGGAGGGGAGGAAGTAAAGGGACAACCTGCAGCAATGGACAAGAAGAGGGGAGGGGAGGAAGTAAAGGGACAACCTGCCGCAACGGACAAGAAGAGGGGAGGGGAGGAGGTAAAGGGACAACCTGCAGCAACAGACAAGAAGAGGGGAGGGGAGGAGGTAAAGGGACAACCTGCAGCAACGGACAAGAAGAGGGGAGGGGAGGAGGTAAAGGCCCAGCCTGCAGCAACAGACAAGAAGAGGGGAGGAGGTAAAGGCCCAGCCTGCAGCAATAATACAGGGACGTAAGGAACAACCCAGACCTGAGCAGCGGTACAATAACAAAGCACAGCTCGGGGGTCACGTTTCTTTCTTTTCAATTTTTTTTTTTGTTTTACAACTTTTATACAAATGAAAAAGCAGCTGAAATGAGCCGGGGATCAGGAGTAGGGAGCGTTCTGCCGGGGATTTGGAGTAGGGAGCGCTCTGCCAAGAGATCGCGGCTCAGTCTCTCACCCATCTGTTAGCAGCAAGAGTTCAAGTCTTTAAAACAAAAATATATATAGATATATATATAATGTTCCTATGTATATACAGCCAGGAGAGCATGACGCTGATGAACAGTCCACATGGCTCCACCGAACCCTCTGCACTCAGTCCAATTGGTGCCACTGTCGCACAGGAGGAACAGAAACCGCCTTATCTGTAACTCTGAGAACTGCTGCATGAACCATCTGAAAATACAAGACGACAACCATCAGGAGTAGTCCGACAACCACCACAATCACACTCACAGTATACAAGTGAAAGCTGCATCCTGATTGGTTATTGTGGGCTGCTATTTTACTTCTCCTAGGCACGAGTTTTAACCCCTTCCCCATTGACAGTTTTGTTGTCGACTCCCTGCCTTGTTATTTCTTGTGTTTGGGGTCGCATAGGGCGGGGCCAGGTGGACTTCTTAGGTCAACCATTAGAGGAACGTCTGACGCTTTGGTCACTATTTAGTTACATTTTTATAAAAAGCGAAACAGCCGAAAATAAAAGGTAAATGAAATTATTAGGTAGAATTATTACTCATATTTATTACCATGATGATCACATAAAATAATTCTACGTATTCGGCGCCTTAGATTTCTCCCGTTATGGCGCGCACCGTAGAGACATCTCGTGTGTTTTACTTTATTCCAGTCTCCATAGGGGGGGGGGGGGGGGGGGTCATGGGAACGAGCGAGCCTTCCCACATGCTGCCAAGAAAATGGCGCCTCGGTCACAGCAGCGGTAACCTTGGATTCCCGCTATGTAATACAGAAAATATCTGACATCCATCAGGAATGGGTTAATAGATCTCCCCAATGTGTTCATGTATGATGAAACTACCACCATGTCCTTACATTCACATCTCCCCACTCCTCTGCCTGGCTCCTGCCGCACCTCCTCCTCCTCTGCTGCACCCTCGCTCCCGCCACACCTCCTCCTCTGCTGCACCCTCGCTCCCACCACACCTCCTCCTCTGCCTGGCTCCCGCCGCACCTCCTCCTCTGCTGCACCCTCGCTCCTGCCGCACCTCCTCCTCCTCTGCTGCACCCTCGCTCCCGCCACACCTCCTCCTCTGCCTGGCTCCCGCCGCACCTCCTCCTCCTCTGCTGCACCCTCGCTCCCGCCGCACCTCCTCCTCCTCTGCTGCACCCTCGCTCCCACCACACCTCCTCCTCTGCTGCACCCTCGCTCCCACCACACCTCCTCCTCTGCCTGGCTCCCGCCGCACCTCCTCCTCTGCTGCACCCTCGCTCCTGCCGCACCTCCTCCTCCTCTGCTGCACCCTCGCTCCCGCCACACCTCCTCCTCTGCCTGGCTCCCGCCGCACCTCCTCCTCCTCTGCTGCACCCTCGCTCCCGCCGCACCTCCTCCTCCTCTGCTGCACCCTCGCTCCCACCACACCTCCTCCTCTGCCTGGCTCCTGCCGCACCTCCTCCTCTGCTGCACCCTCGCTCCTGCCGCACCTCCTCCTCCTCTGCTGCACCCTCGCTCCCGCCACACCTCCTCCTCTGCCTGGCTCCCGCCGCACCTCCTCCTCTGCTGCACCCTCGCTCCCGCCACACCTCCTCCTCTGCCTGGCTCCCGCCGCACCTCCTCCTCTGCCTGGCTCCCGCCGCACCTCCTCCTCTGCCTGGCTCCCGCCGCACCTCCTCCTCTGCCTGGCTCCCGCCGCACCTCCTCCTCCTCTGCCGCACCTTTGCTCCCGCCGCACCTCCTCCTCTGCCTGGCTCCCGCCGCACCTCCTCCTCTGCGTGGCTCCTGCCGCACCTCCTCCTCCTCTGCTGCACCCTCGCTCCCGCCGCACCTCCTCCTCTGCCTGGCTCCCGCCGCACCTCCTCCTCTGCCTGGCTCCCGCCGCACCTCCTCCTCTGCCTGGCTCCCGCCGCACCTCCTCCTCTGCCTGGCTCCCGCCGCACCTCCTCCTCTGCCTGGCTCCCGCCGCACCTCCTCCTCTGCCTGGCTCCCGCCGCACCTCCTCCTCCTCTGCCTGGCTCCCGCCGCACCTCCTCCTCCTCTGCCGCACCTTTGCTCCCGCCGCACCTCCTCCTCTGCCTGGCTCCCGCCGCACCTCCTCCTCTGCGTGGCTCCTGCCGCACCTCCTCCTCCTCTGCTGCACCCTCGCTCCCGCCGCACCTCCTCCTCTGCCTGGCTCCCGCCGCACCTCCTCCTCCTCTGCTGCACCCTCGCTCCCGCCACACCTCCTCCTCTGCCTGGCTCCCGCCGCACCTCCTCCTCTGCTGCACCCTCACTCCTGCCGCACCTCCTCCTCTGCCGCACCCTCGCTCCCGCCGCACCTCCTCCTCACCCTCGCCACACCTCCTCCTCTGCCGCACCCTCGCTCCCGCCGCACCTCCTCCTCTGCTGCACCCTCGCTCCCGCCACACCTCCTCCTCTGCCTGGCTCCCGCCGCACCTCCTCCTCTGCCTGGCTCCCGCCGCACCTCCTCCTCTGCCTGGCTCCCGCCGCACCTCCTCCTCTGCCTGGCTCCCGCCGCACCTCCTCCTCTGCCTGGCTCCTGCCGCACCTCCTCCTCCTCTGCCGCACCTTTGCTCCCGCCGCACCTCTTCCTCTGCCTCAACCTCGCTCCAGCTGTGAATGTTTAAGATTGGTGATGAAGCGGCTGCACTCACTGGTGTATACACCACTGTGCCATCCTGGGGAATCGGAGCCACCTATATATACACCTACAGCACAGAGGCCAGGCAGGCTCCCTGTAATAAGGCTGTGCCTTTCTGTCATGTGAATGGGGTTTTGCGGCAACGTGACCAGAGCTCCAAAGCTGCTGCATTCTCCAGGGGCCACAACTCAATACTCACTGTAGGACAACTCTTCTCCTGCTCTTTTCCGAGACTGGTCACCTCTGAGGATAGAAAGGAAGAAAATGATGTGGTGAGAAGGCCACGACCCTCACACAATGGCGGTATTCAGGGCCACTTTAACCATACGACCAAAGGTGCACTTGTATTGGGCTCTATGTTGGGGGGGGCCGATGGGACAAATCCTGCACATGCTGCCGTCGGCTCTCTGCCTCACCCCTCTGTTCCCGGGAGCTGTAGATATGAGGACATCCCTGAAGCCCCAGGACAGCAGGGGAGCGAGGAGAGGCCAGCGTTAGTGGTGGGTTTTTTTATTCCTGTGTGGTAGGAGGAGGACACTAAATTGTGGGGACAACTGCAGGAGGTCTTTAACCCTTTCCCAGCTGCAGAGGACATATGTAGTATGTCTTACACTAGGTTCACACCTGCGTTCAGGTCTCCATTCTGTGGTTTCTGTCTTCTCATGCAAGACGATGGAAACCACAGACCGGGTCCGGCCGTGAGCGGCGGTGAGTGTTTTATGCTCTCCGCTGCAAAACCATTTTATTTAAATGCATGTCCGACTGTGTCCGGATTAAAAAAAACCCGGTTTCGCAGCAGAACGCATAAAACGCACGGCCGGACAGCTTTCTCACCCATTCAGATGAAGACTCCGGCAGGTTTCCGTCTCTTGCCTCTGTTTTGTGCAGGAAACAGAAACTTGCAGAACAGAGACCGGGCGCAGATGTGAACGAGCCCTCACTGATGCCAATCGCTCAGGATCCCGTAGGGCTATGATGATGATCTTGGATTCAAAAGAAGAGAATCTCATGATCGCCCTTCTAGATTCGGAAGGATTTGCTGGGGATCATGTTTGGCACCGACACCCCAATGCAGATCTCAATCCCGACAGCAAATCGCTCCAGCGGTGTAAGGGCAATTAGAGATTCTCACCTGTAATGAATCCAAGATCATCTTCAGAGCCCAATATCTCAGGATCCGGGAGGGCTAAGACGTCTCCTCTCACTCATCATCTTACAGAGAACCCTGTGTGCCCCCCGGGGGAGAGGGCAGTGAGGACGGTCCGTGTTATCGCCTCTCCTATCAATCACAGAGCATACTATACTGTCACATAGATAATGTAATACCCCCCTGAGCCTAATCCCAGGGGTATTCGTATGTAATACCCCCCTGAGCCTAATCCCAGGGGTATTCTTATGTAAACCCCCCCTGAGCCTAATCCCAGGGGTATTCTTATGTAAACCCCCCCTGAGCCTAATCCCAGGGGTATACTTGTGTAATACCCCCCTGAGCCTAATCCCAGGGGTATTCGTATGTAATACCCCCCTGAGCCTAATCCCAGGGGTATTCTTATGTAAACCCCCCCTGAGCCTAATCCCAGGGGTATTCTTATGTAAACCCCCCCTGAGCCTAATCCCAGGGGTATACTTGTGTAATACCCCCCTGAGCCTAATCCCAGGGGTATCCTTATGTAATACCCCCCCTGAGCCTAATCCCAGGGGTATTCGTATGTAATATCCCCCTGAGCCTAATCCCAGGGGTATTCTTATGTAATACCCCCCTGAGCCTAATCCCAGGGGTATTCTTATGTAATACCCCCCTGAGCCTAATCCCAGGGGTATTCTCATGTAATACCCCCCTGAGTCTAATCCCAGGGGTATTCGTATGTAATATCCCCCTGAGCCTAATCCCAGGGGTATTCTTATGTAATACCCCCCTGAGCCTAATCCCAGGGGTATTCTTATGTAATATCCCCCTGAGCCTAATCCCAGGGGTATTCTTATGTAATACCCCCCTGAGCCTAATCCCAGGGGTATTCTCATGTAATACCCCCCTGAGCCTAATCCCAGGGGTATTCTCATGTAATACCCCCCTGAGCCTAATCCCAGGGGTATTCTCATGTAATACCCCCCTGAGCCTAATCCCAGGGGTATTCTTATGTAATACCCCCTTCCCCCCTGAGCCTAATCCCAGGGGTATTCTTATGTAATACCCCCCTGAGCCTAATCCCAGGGGTATTCTTATGTAATACCCCCCTGAGCCTAATCCCTGGGGTATTCTTATGTAATACCCCCCTGAGCCTAATCCCTGGGGTATTCTTATGTAATACCCCCCTGAGCCTAATCCCAGGGGTATTCTTATGTAATACCCCCCTGAGCCTAATCCCTGGGGTATTCTTATGCAATACCCCCCTGAGCCTAATCCCAGGGGTATTGTTATGTAATACCCCCCTGAGCCTAATCCCAGGGGTATTCTTATGTTATACCCCCCTGAGCCTAAACCCTGGGGTATTTTTATGTAATACCCCCCTGAGCCTAATCCCAGGGGTATTGTTATGTAATACCCCCCTGAGCCTAATCCCAGGGGTATTCTTATGTTATACCCCCCTGAGCCTAAACCCTGGGGTATTCTTATGTAATACCCCTCTGAGCCTAATCCCAGGGGTATTTTTATGTAATACCCCCCTGAGCCTAATCCCTGGGGTATTTTTTATGTAATACCCCCCTGAGCCTAATCCCAGGGGTATTCTTATGTAATACCCCCCTGAGCCTAATCCCAGGGGTATTCTCATGTAATACCCCCCTGAGTCTAATCCCAGGGGTATTCGTATGTAATATCCCCCTGAGCCTAATCCCAGGGGTATTCTTATGTAATACCCCCCTGAGCCTAATCCCAGGGGTATTCTTATGTAATATCCCCCTGAGCCTAATCCCAGGGGGTATTCTTATGTAATACCCCCCTGAGCCTAATCCCAGGGGTATTCTCATGTAATACCCCCCTGAGCCTAATCCCAGGGGTATTCTCATGTAATACCCCCCTGAGCCTAATCCCAGGGGTATTCTCATGTAATACCCCCCTGAGCCTAATCCCAGGGGTATTCTTATGTAATACCCCCCTTCCCCCCTGAGCCTAATCCCAGGGGTATTCTTATGTAATACCCCCCTGAGCCTAATCCCAGGGGTATTCTTATGTAATACCCCCCTGAGCCTAATCCCTGGGGTATTCTTATGTAATACCCCCCTGAGCCTAATCCCTGGGGTATTCTTATGTAATACCCCCCTGAGCCTAATCCCAGGGGTATTCTTATGTAATACCCCCCTGAGCCTAATCCCTGGGGTATTCTTATGCAATACCCCCCTGAGCCTAATCCCAGGGGTATTGTTATGTAATACCCCCCTGAGCCTAATCCCAGGGGTATTCTTATGTTATACCCCCCTGAGCCTAAACCCTGGGGTATTTTTATGTAATACCCCCCTGAGCCTAATCCCAGGGGTATTGTTATGTAATACCCCCCTGAGCCTAATCCCAGGGGTATTCTTATGTTATACCCCCCTGAGCCTAAACCCTGGGGTATTCTTATGTAATACCCCTCTGAGCCTAATCCCAGGGGTATTTTTATGTAATACCCCCCTGAGCCTAATCCCTGGGGTATTTTTTATGTAATACCCCCCTGAGCCTAATCCCAGGGGTATTCTTATGTAATACCCCTCTGAGCCTAATCCCTGGGGTATTCTTATGTAATACCCCCCTGAGCCTAATCCCAGGGGTATTGTTATGTAATACCCCCCTGAGCCTAATCCCAGGGGTATTCTTATGTAATACCCCCCTGAGCCTAATCCCAGGGGTATTTTTATGTAATACCCCCCTGAGCCTAATCCCTGGGTATTCTTATGTAATACCCCCCTGATCCTAATCCCAGGGGTATTCTTATGTAATACCCCCCTGAGCCTAATCCCTGGGGTATTCTTATGCAATACCCCCCTGAGCCTAATCCCAGGGGTATTCTTATGTTATACCCCCCTGAGCCTAATCCCTGGGGTATTCTTATGTAATACCCCCCTGAGCCTAATCCCAGGGGTATTCTTATGAAATACCCCCCCTGAGCCTAAACCCCGGGGTATTCTTATGTAATACCCCCCTGAGCCTAACCCCTGGGGTATTCTTATGTAATACCCCTCTGAGCCAAACAATTACATACAATTCTGAGTAAAGTCCCCATTTGCCCGTGTCCATGCCTGATCTTTCTAGAGGACAACCCCCAGCCGCCCCCTCTCCAGTGATATCCACTACAAGGTACAATAACCATTATCACTGGTGAGGACACAACGTCTCTGACCGGCGGAACGTTCCATCAGGCACAGGACACATTGTCACCCGCTGAACGACACCTTATAAGATCCCAGGTTTGGCAGTCTTCAGATAGATATAATAGCAGGCGGTGAAATTTGGGGAGGGGACACTTATGAAACCTTTGCACTGGGCCCACCAATGTGTGAAGATGGCCCTGGTGGTATTTATAGAATTGGGGGAGTTCAGTTCAGTCCAGTCTGCAGTGATGTGCTCAGTGCTGCCCCCTCCAAACACTCTACCAACCCCTGCGTAACAGAGCAGAGCTTAGTGGGGGATGACATCACATCTTAGGACGCTGCTGGCGTGGTCATGTGCCTGGCAGGGATCTGATGACATCACAGTCACTGACCTGTTGAAGCCATTCTGCATGAGGTCTCGCTGCAGCTTCTGGTCCTGGGCCGCGTAGTCCGGCAGCTCCGATTCCATGGCTGGTGGCAGAATATTGGGGATGAACTTGGAGAAGAGCGCTGGGGCAAGCTGGACCCATTCTGAAAGATATATCGGTATAGAAGGGGTGCAAATAGAAATGACCATACAGGAGCAGTAGAGGGGGAGGGGGTACAAGACGGGCCTGAGGGTTACCTGGTCTCAGAGTGTACAGCCCCTTCACTATGCTCGCCATGGTAGAGGGAGTGATCTGGAAGGGCGTAGACTGCGCCTCTAGTAACAGGGCTGAAAGGAAGAAAGAGACGGTGAAACGTACAACAACATCTCCGACCCAAAGACCAGCAGTGACAAGCTGCCCGGCTACATCACCCCGGGGAGGACCCGACACCCAGTAACGCTCCCCGGGGGACGGGCCCCGACGCCCAGTAACGCTCCCCGGGGGACGGGCCCCGACGCCCAGTAACGCTCCCCGGGGGACGGGCCCCGACGCCCAGTAACGCTCCCCGGGGGACGGGCCCCGACGCCCAGTAACGCTCCCCGGGGGACGGGCCCCGACGCCCAGTAACGCTCCCCGGGGGACGGGCCCCGACGCCCAGTAACGCTCCCCGGGGGACGGGCCCCGACGCCCAGTAACGCTCCCAGGGGGACGGGCCCCGACGCCCAGTAACGCTCCCAGGGGGACGGGCCCCGACGCCCAGTAACGCTCCCAGGGGGACGGGCCCCGACGCCCAGTAACGCTCCCAGGGGGACGGGCCCCGACGCCCAGTAACGCTCCCAGGGGGACGGGCCCCGACGCCCAGTAACGCTCCCAGGGGGACGGGCCCCGACGCCCAGTAACGCTCCCAGGGGGACGGGCCCCGACGCCCAGTAACGCTCCCCAGGGGGAACGGGCCCCGACGCCCAGTAACGCTCCCAGGGGGACGGGCCCCGACGCCCAGTAACGCTCCCAGGGGGACGGGCCCCGACGCCCAGTAACGCTCCCAGGGGGACGGGCCCCGACGCCCAGTAACGCTCCCAGGGGGACGGGCCCCGACGCCCAGTAACGCTCCCAGGGGGACGGGCCCCGACGCCCAGTAACGCTCCCAGGGGGACGGGCCCCGACGCCCAGTAACGCTCCCAGGGGGACGGGCCCCGACGCCCAGTAACGCTCCCAGGGGGACGGGCCCCGACGCCCAGTAACGCTCCCAGGGGGACGGGCCCCGACGCCCAGTAACGCTCCCAGGGGGACGGGCCCCGACGCCCAGTAACGCTCCCAGGGGGACGGGCCCCCGACGCCCAGTAACGCTCCCAGGGAGGAACCAGATCTGCGCATACTTACGCATCAAACTGTAAATGTGCTTGTCAGCAACGTGGTCAGTGAAGAGCTGGATCAGATCGTCCTTCAGGTCTCTGTTCAGTTTGGTTTCTATATAAAACTTGTTCTGGGAAAATCAAAAAAAGCAAAAATGAGGTGGGGGGGGGGGGGAGAAGAGCCATATGGGGGGTGGGGGGGAGAGAGGAGCCATATGGGGGGGTGGGGGGGAGAGAGGAGCCATATGGGGGGTGGGGGGGAGAGAGGAGCCATATGGGGGGTGGGGGGGAGGAGCCATATGGAGGTGAGGGAACACATGGGGCGGGAGTAGACATATGGGGGAAGGGGAAGAGGACACATGAAGGGGAGAGGTAGGAGGAAATATGGGGGCAGCATCTGGGGCCACATAACTGCCCCTCATATTACTAACCATAACTTGCCAACAATTCGCACATAGCAGCCAGCCTGGATCTGAGTGGGAGGGGCTTGCACTGATGAATGACTGTTCATAGACCACTCCCACCACAGGGTGTACGGGGCGTCTCATCATAGTGTACAACTTACCATGTAGATGAAGAGGGGGACAATGCTGTGCAGGGCCCCCATATACTGGCTCAGGGCGAGGTTAAACTTCTCTATATAATGCTCAGGAGAGGTCGCCTGCAAGACAGGGAGGAAAGGGTTAATGCTGTACATCTCATTACTGACCATGGAGATCAGCGGCGTCATCACTGAGAATACAGCCTATCCATATACTAGAGAGCGGTGACATCACTGAGAATACAGCCTATCCATATACTAGAGAGCGGTGACATCACTGAGAATACAGCCTATCCGTATACTAGAGAGCGGTGACATCACTCAGTATACAGCCTATCCGTATACTAGAGAGCAGCGGTGACATCACTGAGAATACAGCCTATCCGTATACTAGAGAGCAGTGACATCACTGAGAATACAGCCTATCCGTATACTAGAGAGCGGTGACATCACTGAGAATACAGCCTATCCGTATACTAGAGAGCAGTGACATCACTGAGAATACAGCCTATCCGTATACTAGAGAGCAGTGACATCACTGAGAATACAGCCTATCCATATACTAGAGAGCGGTGACATCACTGAGAATACAGCCTATCCGTATACTAGAGAGCGGTGACATCACTGAGAATACAGCCTATCCGTATACTAGAGAGCGGTGACATCACTGAGAATACAGCCTATCCGTATACTAGAGAGCGGTGACATCACTGAGAATACAGCCTATCCGTATACTAGAGAGCAGCGGTGACATCACTGAGAATACAGCCTATGTATATACTAGAGAGCGGTGACATCACTGAGAATACAGCCTATCCGTATACTAGAGAGCAGCGACATCACTGAGAATACAGCCTATCCGTATACTAGAGAGCGGTGACATCACTGAGAATACAGCCTATGTATATACTAGAGAGCGGTGACATCACTGAGAATACAGCCTATCCGTATACTAGAGAGCGGTGACATCACTGAGAATACAGCCTATCCGTATACTAGAGAGCAGCGGTGACATCACTGAGAATACAGCCTATCCGTATACTAGAGAGCAGCGGTGACATCACTGAGAATACAGCCTATCCATATACTAGAGAGCAGCGGTGACATCACTGAGAATACAGCCTATCCGTATACTAGAGAGCGGTGACATCACTGAGAATACAGCCTATCCGTATACTAGAGAGCAGCAGTGACATCACTGAGAATACAGCCTATCCGTATACTAGAGATCAGCAGTGAAGATACAGCCTATCCGTATACTAGAGAGCAGCGGTGACATCACTGAGAATACAGCCTATCCGTATACTAGAGCGCGGTGACATCACTGAGAATACAGCCTATCCGTATACTAGAGAGCGGTGACATCACTGAGAATACAGCCTATCCGTATACTAGAGAGCGGTGACATCACTGAGAATACAGCCTATCCGTATACTAGAGAGCGGTGACATCACTGAGAATACAGCCTATCCGTATACTAGAGAGCGGTGACATCACTGAGTATACAGCCTATGTATATACTAGAGAGCGGTGACATCACTGAGAATACAGCCTATCCGTATACTAGAGAGCAGTGACATCACTGAGAATACAGCCTATCCGTATACTAGAGAGCGGTGACATCACTGAGAATACAGCCTATCCGTATACTAGAGAGCAGCGGTGACATCACTGAGAATACAGCCTATGTATATACTAGAGAGCGGCGACATCACTGAGAATACAGCCTATCCGTATACTAGAGATCAGCGGTGACATCACTGAGAATACAGCCTATCCGTATACTAGAGAGCGGTGACATCACTGAGAATACAGCCTATCCGTATACTAGAGAGCAGTGACATCACTGAGAATACAGCCTATCCGTATACTAGAGAGCAGTGACATCACTGAGAATACAGCCTATGTATATACTAGAGAGCAGTGACATCACTGAGAATACAGCCTATCCGTATACTAGAGAGCGGTGACATCACTGAGAATACAGCCTATGTATATACTAGAGAGCAGTGACATCACTGAGAATACAGCCTATCCGTATACTAGAGAGCAGTGACATCACTGAGAATACAGCCTATCCATATACTAGAGAGCGGTGACATCACTGAGAATACAGCCTATCCATATACTAGAGAGCAGCGGTGACATCACTGAGAATACAGCCTATCCGTATACTAGAGAGCAGCGGTGACATCACTGAGAATACAGCCTATGTATATACTAGAGATCAGCGGTGACATCACTGAGAATACAGCCTATCCGTATACTAGAGAGCAGTGACATCACTGAGAATACAGCCTATCCGTATACTAGAGATCAGCGGTGACATCACTGAGAATACAGCCTATCCGTATACTAGAGAGCGGTGACATCACTGAGAATACAGCCTATCCGTATACTAGAGAGCAGCAGTGACATCACTGAGAATACAGCCTATCCGTATACTAGAGATCAGCAGTGAAGATACAGCCTATCCGTATACTAGAGAGCAGCGGTGACATCACTGAGAATACAGCCTATCCGTATACTAGAGCGCGGTGACATCACTGAGAATACAGCCTATCCGTATACTAGAGAGCGGTGACATCACTGAGAATACAGCCTATCCGTATACTAGAGAGCGGTGACATCACTGAGAATACAGCCTATCCGTATACTAGAGAGCGGTGACATCACTGAGAATACAGCCTATCCGTATACTAGAGAGCGGTGACATCACTGAGTATACAGCCTATGTATATACTAGAGAGCGGTGACATCACTGAGAATACAGCCTATCCGTATACTAGAGAGCAGTGACATCACTGAGAATACAGCCTATCCGTATACTAGAGAGCGGTGACATCACTGAGAATACAGCCTATCCGTATACTAGAGAGCAGCGGTGACATCACTGAGAATACAGCCTATGTATATACTAGAGAGCGGCGACATCACTGAGAATACAGCCTATCCGTATACTAGAGATCAGCGGTGACATCACTGAGAATACAGCCTATCCGTATACTAGAGAGCGGTGACATCACTGAGAATACAGCCTATCCGTATACTAGAGAGCAGTGACATCACTGAGAATACAGCCTATCCGTATACTAGAGAGCAGTGACATCACTGAGAATACAGCCTATGTATATACTAGAGAGCAGTGACATCACTGAGAATACAGCCTATCCGTATACTAGAGAGCGGTGACATCACTGAGAATACAGCCTATGTATATACTAGAGAGCAGTGACATCACTGAGAATACAGCCTATCCGTATACTAGAGAGCAGTGACATCACTGAGAATACAGCCTATCCATATACTAGAGAGCGGTGACATCACTGAGAATACAGCCTATCCATATACTAGAGAGCAGCGGTGACATCACTGAGAATACAGCCTATCCGTATACTAGAGAGCAGCGGTGACATCACTGAGAATACAGCCTATGTATATACTAGAGATCAGCGGTGACATCACTGAGAATACAGCCTATCCGTATACTAGAGAGCAGTGACATCACTGAGAATACAGCCTATCCGTATACTAGAGATCAGCGGTGACATCACTGAGAATACAGCCTATCCGTATACTAGAGAGTGGTGACATCACTGAGAATACAGCCTATCCATATACTAGAGAGCAGTGACATCACTGAGAATACAGCCTATCCGTATACTAGAGAGCAGTGACATCACTGAGAATACAGCCTATCCGTATACTAGAGAGCAGCGGTGACATCACTGAGAATACAGCCTATCCGTATACTAGAGAGCGGCGACATCACTGAGAATACAGCCTATCCGTATACTAGAGAGCGGCGACATCACTGAGAATACAGCCTATCCGTATACTAGAGAGCGGCGTCATCACTGAGAATACAGCCTATCCGTATACTAGAGAGCAGCGGCGACATCACTGAGAATACAGCCTATCCGTATACTAGAGAGCGGTGACATCACTGAGAATACAGCCTATGTATATACTAGAGAGCGGTGACATCACTGAGAATACAGCCTATCCGTATACTAGAGAGCGGTGACATCACTGAGAATACAGCCTATCCGTATACTAGAGAGCGGTGACATCACTGAGAATACAACCTATCCGTATACTAGAGAGCAGCGGTGACATCACTGAGAATACAGCCTATCCGTATACTAGAGAGCAGCGGTGACATCACTGAGAATACAGCCTATCCGTATACTAGAGAGCGGTGACATCACTGAGAATACAGCCTATCCGTATACTAGAGAGCAGCGGTGACATCACTGAGAATACAGCCTATCCGTATACTAGAGAGCAGTGACATCACTGAGAATACAGCCTATCCGTATACTAGAGAGCGGTGACATCACTGAGAATACAGCCTATCCATATACTAGAGAGCAGCGGTGACATCACTGAGAATACAGCCTATCCGTATACTAGAGATCAGCGGTGACATCACTGAGAATACAGCCTATCCGTATACTAGAGAGCAGTGACATCACTGAGAATACAGCCTATCCGTATACTAGAGATCAGCGGTGACATCACTGAGAATACAGCCTATCCGTATACTAGAGAGTGGTGACATCACTGAGAATACAGCCTATCCATATACTAGAGAGCGGTGACATCACTGAGAATACAGCCTATCCGTATACTAGAGAGCAGCGGTGACATCACTGAGAATACAGCCTATCCGTATACTAGAGAGCGGCGACATCACTGAGAATACAGCCTATCCGTATACTAGAGAGCGGCGACATCACTGAGAATACAGCCTATCCGTATACTAGAGAGCGGCGTCATCACTGAGAATACAGCCTATCCGTATACTAGAGATCAGCGGTGACATCACTGATAATACAGCCTATCCGTATACTAGAGAGCGGTGACATCACTGAGAATACAGCCTATCTATATACTAGAGAGCAGCGGTGACATCACTGAGAATACAGCCTATCCATATACTAGAGAGCAGCGGTGACATCACTGAGAATACAGCCTATCCGTATACTAGAGAGCGGTGACATCACTGAGAATACAGCCTATCCGTATACTAGAGATCAGCAGTGAAGATACAGCCTATCCGTATACTAGAGAGCAGCGGTGACATCACTGAGAATACAGCCTATCCGTATACTAGAGAGCGGTGACATCACTGAGAATACAGCCTATCCGTATACTAGAGAGCAGCGGTGACATCACTGAGAATACAGCCTATCCATATACTAGAGAGCGGTGACATCACTGAGAATACAGCCTATCCGTATACTAGAGAGCGGTGACATCACTGAGAATACAGCCTATGTATATACTAGAGAGCGGTGACATCACTGAGAATACAGCCTATGTATATACTAGAGAGCGGTGACATCACTGAGAATACAGCCTATCCGTATACTAGAGAGCAGTGACATCACTGAGAATACAGCCTATCCGTATACTAGAGAGCAGTGACATCACTGAGAATACAGCCTATCCGTATACTAGAGAGCAGTGACATCACTGAGAATACAGCCTATCCGTATACTAGAGAGCGGTGACATCACTGAGAATACAGCCTATGTATATACTAGAGAGCGGTGACATCACTGAGAATACAGCCTATCCGTATACTAGAGAGCAGCGGTGACATCACTGAGAATACAGCCTATCCGTATACTAGAGAGCAGCGGTGACATCACTGAGAATACAGCCTATCCGTATACTAGAGAGCAGCGGTGACATCACTGAGAATACAGCCTATGTATATACTAGAGAGCGGCGACATCACTGAGAATACAGCCTATCCGTATACTAGAGAGCAGTGACATCACTGAGAATACAGCCTATCCGTATACTAGAGAGCAGTGACATCACTGAGAATACAGCCTATGTATATACTAGAGAGCAGTGACATCACTGAGAATACAGCCTATCCGTATACTAGAGAGCAGTGACATCACTGAGAATACAGCCTATCCATATACTAGAGAGCAGCGGTGACATCACTGAGAATACAGCCTATCCATATACTAGAGAGCAGCGGTGACATCACTGAGAATACAGCCTATCCGTATACTAGAGAGCAGCGGTGACATCACTGAGAATACAGCCTATCCGTATACTAGAGAGCAGCGGTGACATCACTGAGAATACAGCCTATCCGTATACTAGAGAGCAGTGACATCACTGAGAATACAGCCTATCCGTATACTAGAGATCAGCGGTGACATCACTGAGAATACAGCCTATCCGTATACTAGAGAGCAGTGACATCACTGAGAATACAGCCTATCCGTATACTAGAGATCAGCGGTGACATCACTGAGAATACAGCCTATCCGTATACTAGAGATCAGCGGTGACATCACTGAGAATACAGCCTATCCGTATACTAGAGAGCAGCGGTGACATCACTGAGAATACAGCCTATCCGTATACTAGAGAGCAGTGACATCACTGAGAATACAGCCTATCCATATACTAGAGAGCGGTGACATCACTGAGAATACAGCCTATCCGTATACTAGAGAGCAGCGGTGACATCACTGAGAATACAGCCTATCCGTATACTAGAGAGCAGCGGTGACATCACTGAGAATACAGCCTATCCGTATACTAGAGAGCAGCGGTGACATCACTGAGTATACAGCCTATGTATATACTAGAGAGCGGTGACATCACTGAGAATACAGCCTATCCGTATACTAGAGAGCGGTGACATCACTGAGAATACAGCCTATCCATATACTAGAGAGCGGTGACATCACTGAGAATACAGCCTATCCGTATACTAGAGAGCGGCGACATCACTGAGAATACAGCCTATCCGTATATACTAGAGAGCGGTGACATCACTGAGAATACAGCCTATCCGTATACTAGAGAGCAGCGGTGACATCACTGAGAATACAGCCTATCCGTATACTAGAGAGCAGCGGTGACATCACTGAGTATACAGCCTATCCGTATACTAGAGAGCAGTGACATCACTGAGAATACAGCCTATCCGTATACTAGAGAGCAGCGGTGACATCACTGAGAATACAGCCTATCCGTATACTAGAGAGCGGTGACATCACTGAGAATACAGCCTATCCGTATACTAGAGAGCAGCGGTGACATCACTGAGAATACAGCCTATCCATATACTAGAGAGCGGTGACATCACTGAGAATACAGCCTATCCGTATACTAGAGAGCGGTGACATCACTGAGAATACAGCCTATCCATATACTAGAGAGCGGTGACATCACTGAGAATACAGCCTATCCGTATACTAGAGAGCGGTGACATCACTGAGAATACAGCCTATCCATATACTAGAGAGCGGTGACATCACTGAGAATACAGCCTATCCGTATACTAGAGAGCGGTGACATCACCGAGAATACAGCCTATGTATATACTAGAGAGCGGTGACATCACTGAGAATACAGCCTATCCGTATACTAGAGAGCAGTGACATCACTGAGAATACAGCCTATCCGTATACTAGAGAGCAGTGACATCACTGAGAATACAGCCTATCCGTATACTAGAGAGCGGTGACATCACTGAGAATACAGCCTATGTATATACTAGAGAGCGGTGACATCACTGAGAATACAGCCTATCCGTATACTAGAGAGCAGCGGTGACATCACTGAGAATACAGCCTATCCGTATACTAGAGAGCAGCGGTGACATCACTGAGAATACAGCCTATCCGTATACTAGAGAGCAGCGGTGACATCACTGAGAATACAGCCTATGTATATACTAGAGAGCGGCGACATCACTGAGAATACAGCCTATCCGTATACTAGAGAGCAGCGGTGACATCACTGAGAATACAGCCTATCCGTATACTAGAGAGCGGTGACATCACTGAGAATACAGCCTATCCGTATACTAGAGAGCAGCGGTGACATCACTGAGAATACAGCCTATCCATATACTAGAGAGCGGTGACATCACTGAGAATACAGCCTATCCGTATACTAGAGAGCGGTGACATCACTGAGAATACAGCCTATCCATATACTAGAGAGCGGTGACATCACTGAGAATACAGCCTATCCGTATACTAGAGAGCGGTGACATCACTGAGAATACAGCCTATCCATATACTAGAGAGCGGTGACATCACTGAGAATACAGCCTATCCGTATACTAGAGAGCGGTGACATCACCGAGAATACAGCCTATGTATATACTAGAGAGCGGTGACATCACTGAGAATACAGCCTATCCGTATACTAGAGAGCAGTGACATCACTGAGAATACAGCCTATCCGTATACTAGAGAGCAGTGACATCACTGAGAATACAGCCTATCCGTATACTAGAGAGCGGTGACATCACTGAGAATACAGCCTATGTATATACTAGAGAGCGGTGACATCACTGAGAATACAGCCTATCCGTATACTAGAGAGCAGCGGTGACATCACTGAGAATACAGCCTATCCGTATACTAGAGAGCAGCGGTGACATCACTGAGAATACAGCCTATCCGTATACTAGAGAGCAGCGGTGACATCACTGAGAATACAGCCTATGTATATACTAGAGAGCGGCGACATCACTGAGAATACAGCCTATCCGTATACTAGAGAGCAGTGACATCACTGAGAATACAGCCTATCCGTATACTAGAGAGCAGTGACATCACTGAGAATACAGCCTATGTATATACTAGAGAGCAGTGACATCACTGAGAATACAGCCTATCCGTATACTAGAGAGCAGTGACATCACTGAGAATACAGCCTATCCATATACTAGAGAGCAGCGGTGACATCACTGAGAATACAGCCTATCCGTATACTAGAGAGCAGCGGTGACATCACTGAGAATACAGCCTATCCGTATACTAGAGAGCAGTGACATCACTGAGAATACAGCCTATCCGTATACTAGAGATCAGCGGTGACATCACTGAGAATACAGCCTATCCGTATACTAGAGAGCAGTGACATCACTGAGAATAAAGCCTATCCGTATACTAGAGATCAGCGGTGACATCACTGAGAATACAGCCTATCCGTATACTAGAGATCAGCGGTGACATCACTGAGAATACAGCCTATCCGTATACTAGAGAGCAGCGGTGACATCACTGAGAATACAGCCTATCCGTATACTAGAGAGC
>NC_134274.1:292716-320216 GCF_031893055.1 Leptodactylus fuscus | reverse complement strand
TCTTCTGTAGGTGAGGCGTTACATGGCGGTTATTACGGTCTCCGTCCTCTTCTGTAGGTGAGGCATTACATGGCGGTTATTATGGTCTCCATCCTCTTCTGTAAGTGAGGCGTTACACGCCGGTTATTACGGTCTCCACCCTCTTCTGTAGGTGAGGCGTTACACGGCGGTTATTACGGTCTCCGTCCTCTTCTGTAAGTGAGGCGTTACACAGCGCTTATTATGGTCTCCATCCTCTTCTGTAGGTGAGGCGTTACACGCCGGTTATTACGGTCTCCACCCTCTTCTGTAGGTGAGGCGTTACACGGCGGTTATTACGGTCTCCGTCCTCTTCTGTAGGTGAGGCGTTACACAGCGGTTATTACGGTCTCCGTCCTCTTCTGTAAGTCAGGCATTACACGGCGGTTATTACGGTCTCCGTCCTCTTCTGTAAGTGAGGCGTTACACAGCGGTTATTACGGTCTCCGTCCTCTTCTGTAAGTCAGGCATTACATGGCGGTTATTACGGTCTCCGTCCTCTTCTGTAGGTGAGGCGTTACCCAGCGGTTATTACGGTCTCCGTCCTCTTCTGTAGGTGAGGCATTACATGGCGGTTATTACGGTCTCCATCCTCTTCTGTAAGTGAGGCGTTACCCAGCGGTTATTACGGTCTCCGTCCTCTTCTGTAGGTGAGGCATTACATGGCGGTTATTACGGTCTCCATCCTCTTCAGTAAGTGAGGCGTTACACAGCGGTTATTATGGTCTCCATCCTCTTCTGTAGGTGAGGCGTTACACGGCGGTTATTACGGTCTCCATCCTCTTCTGTAGGTGAGGCGTTACACAGCGGTTATTACGGTCTCCATCCTCTTCTGTAGGTGAGGCGTTACATGGCGGTTATTACGGTCTCCATCCTCTTCTGTAAGTCAGGCATTACATGGCGGTTATTACGGTCTCCATCCTCTTCTGTCGGTGAGGCATTACATGGCGGTTATTACGGTCTCCGTCCTCTTCTGTAAGTCAGGCATTACATGGCGGTTATTACGGTCTCCATCCTCTTCTGTAAGTCAGGCATTACATGGCGGTTATTACGGTCTCCATCCTCTTCTGTCGGTGAGGCATTACATGGCGGTTATTACGGTCTCCATCCTCTTCTGTCGGTGAGGCATTACATGGCGGTTATTACGGTCTCCATCCTCTTCTGTCGGTGAGGCATTACATGGCGGTTATTACGGTCTCCATCCTCTTCTGTCAGTGAGACATTACATGGCGGTTATTACGGTCTCCATCTTCTTCTGTCGGTGAGGCATTACATGGCGGTTATTACGGTCTCCATCCTCTTCTGTCAGTGAGACATTACATGGCGGTTGTTACGGTCTCCATCCTCTTCTGTAAGTGAGGCGTTACATGGCGGTTATTACGGTCTCCGTCCTCTTCTGTAGGTGAGGCGTTACATGGCGGTTGTTACGGTCTCCATCCTCTTCTGTAGGTGAGGCGTTACATGGCGGTTATTACGGTCTCCGTCCTCTTCTGTAGGTGAGGCGTTACATGGCGGTTGTTACGGTCTCCATCCTCTTCTGTAGGTGAGGCATTACACAGCTGTTATTACGGTCTCCATCCTCTTCTGTAGGTGAGGCGTTACATGGCGGTTATTACGGTCTCCATCCTCTTCCGTAAGTCAGGCATTACATGGCGGTTATTACGGTCTCCATCCTCTTCTGTAGGTGAGGCGTTACCCAGCGGTTATTACGGTCTCCATCCTCTTCTGTAAGTGAGGCGTTACATGGCGGTTATTACGGTCTCCGTCCTCTTCTGTAGGTGAGGCGTTACATGGCGGTTATTACGGTCTCCGTCCTCTTCTGTAGGTGAGGCGTTACATGGCGGTTGTTACGGTCTCCATCCTCTTCTGTAGGTGAGGCATTACACAGCGGTTATTATGGTCTCCATCCTCTTCTGTAAGTGAGGCGTTACATGGCGGTTATTACGGTCTCCATCCTCTTCTGTAGGTGAGGCGTTACCCAGCGGTTATTACGGTCTCCACCCTCTTCTGTAGGTGAGGCGTTACATGGCGGTTATTACGGTCTCCATCCTCTTCTGTAGGTGAGGCATTACACAGCGGTTATTACGGTCTCCGTCCTCTTCTGTAGGTGAGGCGTTACACGGCGGTTATTACGGTCTCCATCCTCTTCTGTAAGTCAGGCATTACATGGCGGTTATTACGGTCTCCGTCCTCTTCTGTAGGTGAGGCGTTACACGGCGGTTATTACGGTCTCCATCCTCTTCTGTAGGTGAGGCGTTACATGGCGGTTATTACGGTCTCCATCCTCTTCTGTAGGTGAGGCGTTACATGGCGGTTATTACGGTCTCCATCCTCTTCTGTAGGTGAGGCATTACACAGCGGTTATTACGGTCTCCATCCTCTTCTGTAGGTGAGGAGTTACCCAGCGGTTATTATGGTCTCCATCCTCTTCTGTAAGTGAGGCGTTACATGGCGGTTATTACGGTCTCCGTCCTCTTCTGTAAGTGAGGCGTTACCCAGCGGTTATTATGGTCTCCATCCTCTTCTGTAAGTGAGGCGTTACATGGCGGTTATTACGGTCTCCATCCTCTTCTGTAAGTGAGGCGTTACCCAGCGGTTATTATGGTCTCCATCCTCTTCTGTAAGTGAGGCATTACATGGCGGTTATTACGGTCTCCGTCCTCTTCTGTAGGTGAGGCATTACCCAGCGGTTATTACGGTCTCCATCCTCTTCTGTAGGTGAGGCGTTACATGGCGGTTATTACGGTCTCCGTCCTCTTCTGTAGGTGAGGCGTTACACGGCGGTTATTATGGTCTCCATCCTCTTCTGTAGGTGAGGCATTACACGCCGGTTATTACGGTCTCCGTCCTCTTCTGTAAGTCAGGCATTACATAGCGGTTATTACGGTCTCCACCCTCTTCTGTAGGTGAGGCATTACACAGCGGTTATTACGGTCTCCGTCCTCTTCTGTAAGTCAGGCATTACATGGCGGTTATTACGGTCTCCGTCCTCTTCTGTAGGTGAGGCGTTACCCAGCGGTTATTACGGTCTCCGTCCTCTTCTGTAGGTGAGGCGTTACACAGCGGTTATTACGGTCTCCGTCCTCTTCTGTAAGTGAGGCGTTACCCAGCGGTTATTATGGTCTCCATCCTCTTCTGTAAGTGAGGCATTACACAGCGGTTATTACGGTCTCCGTCCTCTTCTGTAGGTGAGGCGTTACACGGCGGTTATTACGGTCTCCATCCTCTTCTGTAGGTGAGGCGTTACATGGCGGTTATTACGGTCTCCGTCCTCTTCTGTAGGTGAGGCGTTACACGCCGGTTATTACGGTCTCCACCCTCTTCTGTAGGTGAGGCGTTACACGGCGGTTATTACGGTCTCCGTCCTCTTCTGTAAGTGAGGCGTTACACAGCGCTTATTATGGTCTCCATCCTCTTCTGTAGGTGAGGCGTTACACGCCGGTTATTACGGTCTCCACCCTCTTCTGTAGGTGAGGCGTTACACGGCGGTTATTACGGTCTCCGTCCTCTTCTGTAGGTGAGGCGTTACACAGCGGTTATTACGGTCTCCGTCCTCTTCTGTAAGTCAGGCATTACACGGCGGTTATTACGGTCTCCGTCCTCTTCTGTAAGTGAGGCGTTACACAGCGGTTATTACGGTCTCCGTCCTCTTCTGTAAGTCAGGCATTACATGGCGGTTATTACGGTCTCCGTCCTCTTCTGTAGGTGAGGCGTTACCCAGCGGTTATTACGGTCTCCGTCCTCTTCTGTAGGTGAGGCATTACATGGCGGTTATTACGGTCTCCATCCTCTTCAGTAAGTGAGGCGTTACACAGCGGTTATTATGGTCTCCATCCTCTTCTGTAGGTGAGGCGTTACACGGCGGTTATTACGGTCTCCATCCTCTTCTGTAGGTGAGGCGTTACACAGCGGTTATTACGGTCTCCATCCTCTTCTGTAGGTGAGGCGTTACATGGCGGTTATTACGGTCTCCATCCTCTTCTGTAAGTCAGGCATTACATGGCGGTTATTACGGTCTCCATCCTCTTCTGTCGGTGAGGCATTACATGGCGGTTATTACGGTCTCCGTCCTCTTCTGTAAGTCAGGCATTACATGGCGGTTATTACGGTCTCCATCCTCTTCTGTAAGTCAGGCATTACATGGCGGTTATTACGGTCTCCATCCTCTTCTGTCGGTGAGGCATTACATGGCGGTTATTACGGTCTCCATCCTCTTCTGTCGGTGAGGCATTACATGGCGGTTATTACGGTCTCCATCCTCTTCTGTCGGTGAGGCATTACATGGCGGTTATTACGGTCTCCATCCTCTTCTGTCAGTGAGACATTACATGGCGGTTATTACGGTCTCCATCCTCTTCTGTCGGTGAGGCATTACATGGCGGTTATTACGGTCTCCATCCTCTTCTGTCGGTGAGGCATTACATGGCGGTTATTACGGTCTCCATCCTCTTCTGTCGGTGAGGCATTACATGGCGGTTATTACGGTCTCCATCCTCTTCTGTCAGTGAGACATTACATGGCGGTTATTACGGTCTCCATCCTCTTCTGTCGGTGAGGCATTACATGGCGGTTATTACGGTCTCCATCCTCTTCTGTCGGTGAGGCGTTACATGGCGGTTATTACGGTCTCCGTCCTCCCCTTCAGCAAACTGGAGCTGCCACCAGTATTTTCATGTTTGCAGTTACCCAATGGCATCTGTACAGGAGTCTCACCTAGTACCGCCCGGTAGGGGAGTGTGGACATCCAGAGTTTGTATTCCAAGTGGACTAACAGCTTCTTGGGCAGAAATGTGAACAAGAACCCCAATGGATTCCTTTGTAAAGATCTTTACACTGATAAAGATACCTTCTCCATTACACCAGATGTCATACTCCTCCTAAAGAAAAAGCATGGTCATGGTGGAGATGTCAGGGCAGAAACTGGCTGATAACAGCGAGCAGTAAAACAAGCTATATAAACCAGCAGTGTGAGATAAAGACAGTGTCACCACCTGAAGACTTGTATAAAAATGTTGTGTTTTTCTGGTGGGGTTTGGCCGGGGTTCTGATCCGGTGGTCTGGGGTCTCCTGGTGATTTCCTTGCCATTGAGCCATCTGTTTGGGCATTGAGTATCGGCCTTCAGAATTTACTTGAGGTTCTTTCGATCGAACCTCAGGTGTTGGTTGTTACCATTATCCTATGGGACGGTTCTGGGGCATTTATTAGGAGGAGGGCTGGCTGCACTAGTTGCTGGTTTTCGTTGTTACCACCTAGAATTCGTGGCTCAGGGAGGAGGAGTGTTTTGTAGAATTACAGCTGACTAGGAAGTGGTGTGAGCGTGGCCTTGTGTGTGAGCGTGGCCTTGTGTGTGAGCGTGGCCTTGTGTGTGAGCGTGGCCTTGTGTGTGAGCGTGGCCTTGTGTGTGAGCGCGGCCTTGTGTGTGAGCGCCGCCTTGTGTGTGAGCGTCGCCTTGTGTGTGAGCGTGGCCTTGTGTGTGAGCGTGGCCTTGTGTGTGAGCGTGGCCTTGTGTGTGAGCGCCGCCTTGTGTGTGAGTGCGGCCTTGTGTGTGAGTGTGGCCTTGTGTGTGAGTGTGGCCTTGTGTGTGAGTGTGGCCTTGTGTGTGAGCGTGGCCTTGTGTGTGAGCGTCGCCGTGTGTGTGTGGCCTTGTGCGTGAGCGTGGCCTTGTGCGTGAGCGTGGCTGTCACGGAGCAAAAGTATACGTCTTCCTCCGGATGGTCTTTTGAATCAACACGGACGCAAGAGGTCGGGAGACAACAGCAATTTATTGTAATCCACAAAGTTAGTAGCCGGTGGCGGTCACATCAACCGTAATAACAATAAGTCCACAGAAGTCACAATCCAATGATAACTTTGGTTCCTTGGTCCTGTAACTAAGTCCTGGCTCTCTGCAGAGCTGTGCACAGGCCGGCTAACACATACTAACTGCTAGCTATATCTATATACTAAACTGTTAAACCTATATCTGTGGGGGGGAAGGGCTGAGTCACAGATCCTTCCCCCCTCACCTATACCAAGGAGAGCAGACTCCCTGTCTACTATGGACAATGCACAGTCCAACATCTTCTTGGAGACACTGATCAGATTATCTCCACCCATTGTCCTCACTGGTCCTCACTAGTTAGAGGGATTTGCATACAATGTGCTAACACACTAGACCCGAATCAGCCAACTACACACTGATGTTTACAACAGGTTAGAGAATACATTCCACATGAAATATATATTACACATTGCCTATAGTATAGACTCTAACCATCCCGTGACAACCCCTCCCCCTCTCAAAACATGTGCATGACACAATTGGCCTACACAGGTAAATTGGGGAATGCACATCAGTCTCTATAGCTCATATGTCCTCCTGCCGGGATAACCCATCTGTGTTCTGGTGTTGGTTCCCTCGGCGGTGCTGAATGGTAAAGTTGTAGGGTTGAAGGGCTGGCATCTGTCAGAAAATCCGGTGGATCCATGTTGGCTTCTCCCTGAGCTTGGCTTCGGGTCACTGCTCCCACAAAGTGGCACTGTAGATTTCCAACATCGTTGCCTAACAGAACATCGGCCGGCAGCCCGCTCATCACACCAATTGTGCATCGTTTTGGTCCATAACCATAGTCGAGTTCCACGGTAGCTTTAGGAATACGTCTCCGAGTACCTCCTGCCAACTCGATAGAAATGCCAGGGCCCTCCTCTAGGGCCTCGGGTCGAACCACTCGGGGGTCCGCTACCGTTAGGAAAGCTCCCGAGTCCCGGAATCCAACAACTGTTCGGCCATCCAGTAGGACCTCCTGCAAGTGCTTCCGCTGAGGGTTTGCGGGATGTGTGGCAGAAGGCTGAATCCCATAGACCCCTGGAGGTGGAACAGATGGGTCATTCATGGAGTCACCTGGAAATGGGGCCAAACTTTCTGTCCTAGGGGTGGTTCCCAGGTAGTGAATAGGCCGAGATGCCACGGTGGCCCGTGCCCCCATGTTAACAGGGCAACTAGCTTGCAAATGTCCAGGCCGCCCGCAACCAAAACATCTGCGCTCTAGCATTCTTCCAGTAGGTCGTTGTCTAGGGACAGGGTTGTTCATAGCTGGAGGCCGATGGGCTGGGGCAAGGGTAGAGGGGAAATTGTAATCCTGAGGCCGGGCACGAAAGGTGGGTGGCTGGATGAAGGGTGTCTGGCGGACTGTGGTAGTTTTCCGCTCCTCTGCAAACAACCTCTTCCACTGCGGCTTGATGGTCAGGCCCTCATCTGCAAGAGAAGCAGCTTGCTCAACTGTGGCTGGGTTCCGTTCCAGCACCCACTCACGGATCTCAGCGGGGCACTGGGAAAAGAACTGTTCCTTAAGTATGACTTGGAGGATCTTATCGACTGTGACAGCCTCCTCTCCTTCTAGCCAGCGCTTGCATGCTTGCTTCAACTTGTGGGCGAACATGTGGAAGGAGCTTCCCCCATTGTAAGACAAAGAGCGGAACTGAACTCGGTAGGACTCTGGAGTGACTGCATAATACTTCTGCACCGCTCTTTTAATGGCCTCATAGTCCCGCTGATCACTAGGGTCCATGGCTCTGAGAGCTTCCGCAGCCCCATCTCGTAGGTGCCCCACCAGATACCGGACCCAATCCTTCTCTGGGACTTCCATCAGGTGGCACTGGTGTTCGAAGTCCTGAAAATATCCATCAACATCCCCAGCCGCTTCATCAAAGGTCTTGAAGTGTTTATGGGAGACATATGGTGGTTCTCTCACTGTTGGGCTGGGGGTCGACGTTTGATTATAATTCCGCGCAGTTATCTCAGCCATTCGCATTTCATGCGCCATTCTTTCCTTTTCATGCGCCATTCTCTGTTCCTCCTTCTCCGTTTCCTGAGCCCTCTGTAACGCTCTACTCCTTTGCTCTGCAGTTGCTCCTAGCCCCAGCACTGCCAATTCCTCCTCATACAAAACAACCCATCTGCTCTTTTGGGTCTGTACCTGCCACTCCCGTATCTCTACTGTCTCCTGGGGGCAGCCCTCCTCATGGTCGCTTTGCAGGGTCATCTCCTCCAGTGCCTCGATCAGTTGCTCTTTCGTTCTTCCCTGGTAACTCAGGTTTATTTCCCGGGCCCTTACTTGTAGACTTGCCATAGTCCAGTTCCTGTATTCTGAGGTTGTGGCTCCATTAATCGCTGGGCTGCTGTAGTCCATCTCGCTGTCCGCTGTTGATCCCACCGCTGCCAACCAGTTGTAACGGAGCAAAAGTATACGTCTTCCTCCGGATGGTCTTTTGAATCAACACGGACGCAAGAGGTCGGGAGACAACAGCAATTTATTGTAATCCACAAAGTTAGTAGCCGGTGGCGGTCACATCAACCGTAATAACAATAAGTCCACAGAAGTCACAATCCAATGATAACTTTGGTTCCTTGGTCCTGTAACTAAGTCCTGGCTCTCTGCAGAGCTGTGCACAGGCCGGCTAACACATACTAACTGCTAGCTATATCTATATACTAAACTGTTAAACCTATATCTGTGGGGGGGAAGGGCTGAGTCACAGATCCTTCCCCCCTCACCTATACCAAGGAGAGCAGACTCCCTGTCTACTATGGACAATGCACAGTCCAACATCTTCTTGGAGACACTGATCAGATTATCTCCACCCATTGTCCTCACTGGTCCTCACTAGTTAGAGGGATTTGCATACAATGTGCTAACACACTAGACCCGAATCAGCCAACTACACACTGATGTTTACAACAGGTTAGAGAATACATTCCACATGAAATATATATTACACATTGCCTATAGTATAGACTCTAACCATCCCGTGACAGTGGCCTTGTGCGTGAGCGTCACCTTGTGTGTGAGCGTGGCCTTGTGTGTGAGCGTGGCCTTGTGTGTGAGCGTCTCCTCGTGTGTGAGCGTCGCCTCGTGTGTGTGAGCGTGGCCTTGTGTGTGAGCGCCGCCTTGTGTGTGAGCGCCGCCTTGTGTGTGAGCGCCGCCTTGTGTGTGAGCGTGGCCTCGTGTGTGAGCGCCGCCTTGTGTGTGAGTGTGGCCTCGTGTGTGTGGTCTGGTTTCCCCCTCACACTCCTCCTCTCCCCTGTCCTCAGTCCTGGTTGCCCGGCACTATCTGGGTATTTGTGAGGTTTGGGTTCCAGTGTTTTGCCCCAGTCCTGTGTAACCCTTTCCTCTCCCCTGTCCCCCTCCTCATTCTCTTGTTGTGTATTGTGTTGTGTTGTGTGTCTGTTGTCCAGCACATCCCGTCCTGTGTTGTCTGCAGCTGCCCCTTGGTTTCTGTAGGGGTCACCCCCTTAGTATCCCCAGTCCCTCACTCTCTTGTAGCTCTCGCCCTATCTGTTGGCTAGGCCTTCGTGTTAGAGAGCCAGGAGTTGTCGGGGCCATGGCTAGCTTGTGTACAGCCACCACCACCCGCAGGCAGGGCCTAGCTAGCCGCCGTAGTGCCAGGGATAGTCTCCCTCCCCTGTTCCCTTAGCGGTGCAGTCTGCAGTCCAGATTCTGGGTCTGGTCATAGACACGAACGTAACAGACAGACGCCTAAACGCCTTCAGCAGCAAGACCAGAAGGACTAAACGCTCCACTCACTGAAACCAAACCGGAACCCCCAATCAAGCCGAGGGTCAGAGAAGCAATCCAATACACACAATCAGGGTCTGAGCCAAACTAGAGAACTAACATAACAGGCAGGGAGGGGTCTTATATACATATGGGGTCTTATACATACATGGGGTCTTATACATACATGGGGTCTTATATACATATATGGGGTCTTATATACATATATGGGGTCTTAGATACACATATGGGGTCTTATATACACATATGGGGTTTTATATACATATATGGGGCCTTATATACACATATGGGGTCTTATATACACATATGGGGTCTTATATTCACATATGGGGTCTTATATTCACATATGGGGTCTTATATACGCATATGGGGTCTTATATACGCATATGGGGTCTTATATACGCATATGGGGTCTTATATACGCATATGGGGCCTTATATACGCATATGGGGTCTTATATACGCATATGGGGTCTTATATACGCATATGGGGCCTTATATACGCATATGGGGCCTTATATACGCATATGGGGTCTTATATACGCATATGGGGTCTTATATACGCATATGGGGTCTTATATACGCATATGGGGTCTTATATACGCATATGGGGTCTTATATACGCATATGGGGTCTTATATACGCATATGGGGCCTTATATACGCATATGGGGTCTTATATACGCATATGGGGTCTTATATACGCATATGGGGTCTTATATACGCATATGGGGTCTTATATACGCATATGGGGCCTTATACACATATGGGGTCTTATATACGCATATGGGGCCTTATACACATATGGGGCCTTATATACACATATGGGGCCTTATATACACATATGGGGTCTTATATACACATATGGGGTCTTATATACACATATGGGGTCTTATATACACATATGGGGTCTTATACACATATGGGGTCTTATACACATATGGGGCCTTATATACACATATGGGGTCTTATACACATATGGGGTCTTATATACACATATGGGGTCTTATATACACATATGGGGTCTTATACACATATGGGGCCTTATATACACATATGGGGTCTTATACACATATGGGGTCTTATATACGCATATGGGGTCTTATATACGCATATGGGGTCTTATATACACATATGGGGTCTTATATACACATATGGGGTCTTATATACACATATGGGGTCTTATACACATATGGGGCCTTATATACACATATGGGGTCTTATACACATATGGGGCCTTATATACACATATGGGGTCTTATACACATATGGGGTCTTATATACGCATATGGGGTCTTATATACGCATATGGGGTCTTATATACGCATATGGGGTCTTATATACGCATATGGGGTCTTATATACGCATATGGGGTCTTATATACGCATATGGGGTCTTATATACGCATATGGGGTCTTATATACGCATATGGGGTCTTATATACGCATATGGGGTCTTATATACGCATATGGGGTCTTATATACGCATATGGGGTCTTATATACGCATATGGGGTCTTATATACGCATATGGGGTCTTATATACACATATGGGGCCTTATATACACATATGGGGTCTTATATACACATATGGGGTCTTATATACACATATGGGGTCTTATATACACATATGGGGCCTTATATTCGCCTCCTCAGCTGCTAATTGGACGAGCCCTGGGAACCTCTGAGATTGCCGAAGCTTCCCAGGTTGACATGGTAACCTTAAAGGTATAGCAGCTCAATTAAGGATCCTGACACGCACTTCCCATAGCTCAGCTTGGCAGGGTTCAAAAAAATTTCCATAGGTCCTATGTATGAGACTCACATTCAAGAAAAGCATTCTTAGACCAAAGGATATCCTTCCAGAGACAACCTAAGAGCCAAGAAAAATAAAACCAACAGTAAGGACAGAATTCCTCTAGTTCACACTTACCGTCCTTTTGCTTCAATGTTAGGGTTGAGAGATCGGAAAAGATCACATCCTGATTGGCGATCGAGTAAATTTCACGATCGCGATTGGGTTCCGATCCTGCCTAAAAAAGATGGGGAATAGAATTCCGATCGCTCAACTTACCTGCACAGATCTGCTACCACTCCCTGTTCTTCTCGCTCCTCTTCTCTCTCATTCACATTCCTTCAGAGCGCCGTGCGCGCCCCCGCCTCCCTAGGCTAGTGTTAGAGATGCTGGGAGAAGGCAGGGCTTGTGGCTTAGGAGAGTATGGGCGGGTATTGGGAGGGGAGACAAGAGTGATGCACTCACATCTCCCCACCCTGTACCCGCGCACACTCTACTAAGCCACACGGCATTCTGAAGGCATGTGAATGCGAGAGAAGAGGAGCGAGAAGAATGGGGAGCGGCAGTGGATCTGTGCGGGTAAGTGGACACCAGGCGGACTAAGTAGCCGGGGGATTTTTTTAAAATCACTACACAGCGTGGAGTCCAAAAATGAAAGCATTCAATTTTTGGACTACATGCTGTATAGTGAATAGGATCGTTTTTAAAATCTGATCTTCGATCATTAAAGAAAAATCCCATTGACTTGCATTAGGATCAGAATTGGATCAGGATCAGATGGAAAATGATCGGAAATCAGATTTTAAAAACGATCCTGAAATCTCAAGATCGGCTCAACCCTAGTCAAAGTACAAAAAATTATCTCACGACCCTGATAAAATGTGCTTCCTGAAATTTTCATTTCCTGTAGTCGGTTGGCAGCACACATGGGGTTAATAGTCCCCTGGATACAATTCGATGAGACGGTAATGAGAAGGAATTAAAGGGACTCTATGATTAGTAATACCACCTCGGAAGAACCTGAAGAAAAACTATTCGTCCCCTACCTTTATAATGCTGCTCCGTGCCGCCGTTTCGTTGATATTCAGTTTTTTCTCGGTATGCAAATGAGCCTCCAGACAGGACAGGGGGCATTCCCCCGTGCTCAAACAGGACATGGGGCGCCCCCTGTGATGCCTGAAGACTCTCCAGTGATGCCGCCATCTTGTTCAGCTATGATATTATGCTGTGCCTACCTCCATACAGTCAGATGTGTCCTACAGCCTGACCCACCATATTATGCCCCGCCACACGTGTCATAGCTGCCTAGTGCTTACCATAACTCAGTAAGGTCCTGTGGTCCACCATCACGTTACACTATCGCACACTGTTGCTGCCACTACCATAGTGTAGGTATGAAAAAACATCTCACAGCTGCCCCATCACGGGATCATTTTTGGTCTCCCAAACAACAAGGCCTCGTTCACATCTTCGTTGATATTCCGTCTGGGGGAGTTCGTATGAGGACCCACCCAAATGGAATATCAAACGTAATTGTAAGCATTGTGTCAGTGAAAGCACACGGACCCCATAGACTATAATGACCCCCATAGACTATAATGGCCCCATAGACTATAATGACCCCCATAGACTATAATGGCCCCATAGACTATAATGACCCCCATAGACTATAATGGCCCCATAGACTATAATGACCCCCATAGACTATAATGGCCCCCTATAGACTATAATGGCCCCCATAGACTATAATGGCCCCCATAGACTGTAATGGCCCCCCATAGACTATAATGACCCCCCATAGACTATAATGACTCCCCATAGACTATAATGGCCCCCCATAGACTATAATGGCCCCCATAGACTATAACGGCCCCCCATAGACTATAACGGCCCCCCATAGACTATAACGGCCCCCATAGACTATAACGGCCCCCATAGACTATAATGGTCCCCCCATAGACTATAATGGTCCCCCCATAGACTATAATGGCCCCCATAGACTATAATGACCCCCATAGACTATAATGACCCCCCATAGACTATAATGGCCCCCATAGACTATAATGGTCCCCCCATAGACTATAATGGCCCCCATAGACTATAATGACCCCCCATAGACTATAATGGCCCCCATAGACTATAATGGTCCCATAGACTATAATGACCCCATAGAGTATAATGGCCCCCATAGACTATAATGGCCCCCATAGACTATAATGGCCCCCATAGACTATAACGGCCCCCCATAGACTATAATGGCCCCAATAGACTATAATGGCCCCCATAGACTATAATGGCCCCCTATAGACTATAATGACCCCCATAGACTATAATGGCCCCCTATAGACTATAATGGCCCCCATAGACTATAATGGCCCCCATAGACTATAATGGCCCCCCATAGACTATAATGACTCCCCATAGACTATAATGGCCCCCATAGACTATAATGGCCCCCATAGACTATAATGGCCCCCTATAGACTATAATGACCCCCATAGACTATAATGGCCCCCTATAGACTATAATGGCCCCCATAGACTATAATGGCCCCCATAGACTATAATGGCCCCCCATAGACTATAATGACCCCCCATAGACTATAATGACTCCCCATAGACTATAATGGCCCCCCATAGACTGTAATGGCCCCCCATAGACTATAATGGCCCCCATAGACTATAACGGCCCCCCATAGACTATAACGGCCCCCCATAGACTATAACGGCCCCCCATAGACTATAACGGCCCCCCATAGACTATAACGGCCCCCATAGACTATAACGGCCCCCATAGAGTATAACGGCCCCCATAGACTATAATGGCCCCCCATAGACTATAACGGCCCCCCATAGACTATAACGGCCCCCATAGACTATAATGGCCCCCATAGAGTATAATGGCCCCCATAGACTATAATGGCCCCCCATAGAGTATAATGGCCCCCATAGACTATAATGGCCCCCCATAGAGTATAATGGCCCCCCATAGAGTATAATGGCCCCCATAGAGTATAATAGCCCCCCATAGAGTATAATGGCCCCCAAAGAGTATAACGGCCCCCCATAGACTATAACGGCCCCCCATAGACTATAACGGCCCCCCATAGACTATAATGGCCCCCCATAGACTATAATGGCCCCCCATAGAGTATAATGGCCCCCATAGACTATAATGGCCCCCCATAGACTGTAATGACCCCCCATAGACTATAATGGCCCCCCATAGACTGTAATGGCCCCCCATAGACTGTAATGGCCCCCCATAGAGTATAATGGCCCCCTATAGACTATAATGGCCCCCATAGACTATAATGGCCCCCATAGACTATAACGGGCCCCCATAGAGTATAATGGCCCCCCATAGACTGTAACGACCCCCCATAGACTATAACAGCCCCCCATAGACTATAACGGCCCCCCATAGACTATAACGGCCCCCATAGAGTATAATGGCCCCCCATAGAGTATAATGGCCCCCTATAGACTATAATGGCCCCCATAGACTATAATGGCCCCCATAGACTATAATGGCCCCCCCATAGAGTATAATGGCCCCCATAGAGAATAATGGCCCCCATAGACTATAATGGCCCCCATAGACTATAATGGCCCCACATAGAGTATAATGGCCCCCATAGACTGTAATGGCCCCCCATAGACTATAATGGCCCCCCATAGAGTATAATGGCCCCCTATAGACTATAATGGCCCCCCATAGACTATAATGGCCCCCCATAGAGTATAATGGCCCCCTATAGACTATAATGGCCCCCATAGACTATAATGGCCCCCCATAGAGTATAATGGCCCCCCATAGAGTATAATGGCCCCCTATAGACTATAATGGCCCCCATAGACTATAATGGCCCCCCATAGACTATAATGGCCCCCCATAGAGTATAATGGCCCCCCATAGAGTATAATGGCCCCCTATAGACTATAATGGCCCCCATAGACTATAATGGCCCCCCATAGAGTATAATGGCCCCCCATAGAGTATAATGGCCCCCTATAGACTATAATGGCCCCCATAGACTATAATGGCCCCCCATAGACTATAATGGCCCCCCATAGAGTATAATGGCCCCCCATAGAGTATAATGGCCCCCTATAGACTATAATGGCCCCCATAGACTATAATGGCCCCCCATAGAGTATAATGGCCCCCCATAGAGTATAATGGCCCCCTATAGACTATAATGGCCCCCATAGACTATAATGGCCCCCCATAGACTATAATGGCCCCCCATAGAGTATAATGGCCCCCCATAGAGTATAATGGCCCCCTATAGACTATAATGGCCCCCATAGACTATAATGGCCCCCACAGAGTATAATGGCCCCCCATAGACTGTAATGACCCCCCATAGACTATAATGGCCCCCTATAGACTATAATGGCCCCCATAGACTATAATGGCCCCCCATAGACTATAATGGCCCCCCATAGAGTATAATGGCCCCCCATAGAGTATAATGGCCCCCTATAGACTATAATGCCCCCCATAGACTATAATGGCCCCCCATAGAGTATAATGGCCCCCATAGACTATAATGGCCCCCCATAGACTGTAATGACCCCCCATAGACTATAACGGCCCCCCATAGACTATAATGGCCCCCCATAGACTATAATGGCCCCCCATAGAGTATAATGGACCCCATAGACTATAATGGCCCCCCATAGACTGTAATGACCCCCCATAGACTATAATGGCCCCCCATAGACTGTAATGGCCCCCCATAGACTGTAATGGCCCCCCATAGACTATAATGGCCCCCCATAGACTATAATGGCCCCCCATAGACTATAATGGCTCCCATAGACTATAATGACCCCCATAGACTATAATGGCCCCCATAGAGTATAATGGCCCCCATAGAGTATAATGGCCCCCATAGACTATAATGGCCCCCCATAGAGTATAATGGCCCCCATAGAGTATAATGGCCCCCATAGACTATAATGACCCCATAGAGTATAATGGCCCCCATAGACTATAATGGCTCCCATAGACTATAATGACCCCCATAGACTATAATGACCCCATAGAGTATAATGGCCCCCATAGACTATAATGGCCCCCCCATAGAGTATAATGGCCCCCCATAGACTATAATGGCCCCCCATAGACTATAATGGCCCCCATAGAGTATAATGGCCCCCATAGACTATAATGGCCCCCATAGACTATAATGGCCCCCATAGACTATAATGGCCCCCCATAGACTATAACGGCCCCCATAGACTATAATGGCCCCCATAGACTATAATGGCCCCCATAGACTATAATGGCCCCCCCATAGAGTATAATGGCCCCCCATAGACTATAATGGCCCCCATAGACTATAATGGCCCCCCCATAGAGTATAATGGCCCCCCCATAGAGTATAATGGCCCCCCATAGAGTATAATGGCCCCCATAGACTATAATGGCTCCCATAGACTATAATGGCCCCCATAGACTATAATGGCCCCCCCATAGAGTATAATGGCCCCCCATAGAGTATAATGGCCCCCATAGACTATAATGGCCCCCCATAGACTATAATGGCCCCCATAGACTATAATGGCCCCCCATAGAGTATAATGGCCCCCATAGACTATAATGGCCCCCATAGAGTATAATGGCCCCCCATAGAGTATAATGGCCCCCATAGACTATAATGGCCCCCCATAGACTATAATGGCTCCCATAGAGTATAATGGCCCCCCATAGAGTATAATGGCCCCCCATAGAGAATAATGGCCCCCATAGACTATAATGGCTCCCATAGACTATAATGGCCCCCCATAGAGTATAATGGCCCCCATAGACTATAATGGCCCCCATAGACTATAATGGCCCCCCATAGACTATAATGGTCCCCCATAGACTATAATGACTCCCCATAGACTATAATGGCCCCCCATAGACTATAATGGCCCCCATAGACTATAATGGCCCCCCATAGACTATAATGGCCCCCATAGACTATAATGGCCCCCCATAGACTATAATGGCCCCCCATAGACTATAATGGCCCCCCATAGACTATAATGGCCCCCCATAGAGTATAATGGCCCCCATAGACTATAATGGCCCCCATAGAGTATAATGGCCCCCATAGACTATAATGGCCCCCCATAGAGAATAATGGCCCCCATAGACTATAATGGCCCCCCATAGACTATAATGGCCCCCATAGACTATAATGGCCCCCATAGACTATAATGGCCCCCCATAGACTATAATGGCCCCATAGACTATAATGGCCCCCCATAGACTATAATGGTCCCCCATAGACTATAATGACTCCCCATAGACTATAATGGCCCCCCATAGACTATAATGGCCCCCATAGACTATAATGGCCCCCCATAGACTATAATGGCCCCCATAGACTATAATGGCCCCCCATAGACTATAATGGCCCCCCATAGACTATAATGGTCACTGTTCTCCGGTAACGCTGCGCTGCCTGTGTGTGTCCCTGCTCTCCGGTAACGCTGCGCTGCCTGTGTGTGTCACTGTCACTGCTCTCCGGTAACGCTGCGCTGCCTGTCCTGTGTGTGGTTGTCACTGTCCCTGCTCTCCGGTAACGCTGCGCTTCCCGTCCTGTGTGTTTTGCGCTGCTATAGTGTGTTGTGGTTGTCACAATTATGGCCCCTCCCCTTGTTGAGTTTCCATAGTGATGTCGGCAGGAGGCGGGGTTACGGTCTCCATTACCTGTTTCATTTGCCTTTTGCTGTTGGGCGTGGTCTGCGGAACAGACCAATGGGCGGCGACTGACTATATTGTGGGTGAGGTCGGACCGCACCACGTCCGGCTCGGGGGGCGGATTTGGTCTGTACCACCTCTTCCGTGCGGCAGATATGTGAGAGCCTTGGTCGCCGCCACACCCGCTGGATATTCCGGGCTCGCTGCTTCCCAGTAATGGAGCTTTTCCAAGCCAAGGACCATTACATCCTGCAGAGAGGGGAGCGGGCCCTGTGGTGCAGCCGCCATGACGGGAGTCTGAGTAGCCGTCCAGGTCAGTAGTGGGGAGAGAACAGGTAGAGGGGGTGATGGGGGGGCAGGTAGAGGGGGTGATGAGGGGGGGGGGCAGGTAGAGGGGGTGATGAGGGGGGGCAGGTAGAGGGGGTGATGGGGGGGCAGGTAGAGGGGGTGATGGGGGGGCAGGTAGAGGGGGTGATGGGGGGGCAGGTAGAGGGGGTGATGGGGGGGGGGAGGTAGAGAGGGTGATGAGGGGGGGAAGGGACAGGTAGAGGGGGGGAGGGGACAGGTAGAGGGGGGGAAGGGACAGGTAGAGGGGGGGAGGGGACAGGTAGAGGGGGGGAGGGGACAGGTAGAGGGGGTGATGGGGGGGGGCAGGTAGAGGGGGTGATGGGGGGGCAGGTAGAGGGGGTGATGGGGGGGGCAGGTAGAGGGGGTGATGGGGGGGGCAGGTAGAGGGGGGTGATGGGGGGGGGCAGGTAGAGGGGGTGATGGGGGGGGGCAGGTAGAGGGGGTGAGGGGGGGGAGGGGCAGGTAGAGGGGGTGAGGGGGGGAGGGGCAGGTAGAGGGGGTGAGGGGGGGAGGGGCAGGTAGAGGGGGTGATGGGGGGGGAGGGGCAGGTAGAGGGGGTGATGGGGGGGGAGGGGCAGGTAGAGGGGGTGATGGGGGGGGAGGGGCAGGTAGAGGGGGTGATGGGGGGGCAGGTAGAGGGGGTGATGGGGGGGCAGGTAGAGGGGGTGATGGGGGGAGGGGCAGGTAGAGGGGGTGAGGGGGGGAGGGGCAGGTAGAGGGGGGGAGGGGGGGAGGGGCAGGTAGAGGGGGGGAGGGGGGGAGGGGCAGGTAGAGGGGGGGAGGGGGGGAGGGGCAGGTAGAGGGGGGGGAGGGGGGGGAGGGGCAGGTAGAGGGGGGGAGGGGGGGAGGGGCAGGTAGAGGGGGGTGATGGGGGGCAGGTAGAGGGGGGGAGGGGCAGGTAGAGGGGGTGATGGGGGGGCAGGTAGAGGGGATGAGGGGGGGAGGGGCAGGTAGAGGGGGGTGATGGGGGGGCAGGTAGAGGGGGGGGAGGGGCAGGTAGAGGGGGTGATGGGGGGGCAGGTAGAGGGGGTGAGGGGGGGAGGGGCAGGTAGAGGGGGTGAGGGGGGGAGGGGCAGGTAGAGGGGGTGATGAGGGGGGGAGGGGCAGGTAGAGGGGTGATGAGGGGGGGAGGGGCAGGTAGAGGGGTGATGAGGGGGGAGGGGCAGGTAGAGGGGTGATGAGGGGGGGAGGGGCAGGTAGAGGGGTGATGAGGGGGGGAGGGGCAGGTAGAGGGGTGATGAGGGGGGGAGGGGACAGGTAGAGGGGTGATGAGGGGGGGAGGGGACAGGTAGAGGGGTGATGAGGGGGGGAGGGGACAGGTAGAGGGGTGATGAGGGGGGGAGGGGCAGGTAGAGGGGGTGATGGGGGGGCAGGTAGAGGGGGTGATGGGGGGGCAGGTTGAGGGGGGGAGGGGCAGGTAGAGGGGGGGAGGGGGGGAGGGGCAGGTAGAGGGGGTGATGGGGGGGCAGGTAGAGGGGATGAGGGGGGGAGGGGCAGGTAGAGGGGGGTGATGGGGGGGCAGGTAGAGGGGATGAGGGGGGGAGGGGCAGGTAGAGGGGGTGATGGGGGCAGGTAGAGGGGGTGAGGGGGTGAGGGGCAGGTAGAGGGGGTGATGGGGGGGCAGGTAGAGGGGGTGATGGGGGGGCAGGTAGAGGGGGTGAGGGGGGGGGAGGGGCAGGTAGAGGGGGTGAGGGGGGGGGAGGGGCAGGTAGAGGGGGTGATGAGGGGGGGAGGGGCAGGTAGAGGGGTGATGAGGGGGGGAGGGGCAGGTAGAGGGGTGATGAGGGGGGGAGGGGCAGGTAGAGGGGTGATGAGGGGGGGAGGGGCAGGTAGAGAGGTGATGAGGGGGGGAGGGGCAGGTAGAGGGGTGATGAGGGGGGGAGGGGACAGGTAGAGGGGTGATGAGGGGGGGAGGGGACAGGTAGAGGGGTGATGAGGGGGGGAGGGGACAGGTAGAGGGGTGATGAGGGGGGGAGGGGACAGGTAGAGGGGTGATGAGGGGGGGAGGGGACAGGTAGAGGGGGGGAGGGGACAGGTAGAGGGGTGATGAGGGGGAGGGGACAGGTAGAGGGGGTGAGGGGGGGAAGGGACAGGTAGAGGGGGTGAGGGGGGGAAGGGACAGGTAGAGGGGTGATGAGGGGGGGAGGGGACAGGTAGAGGGGGGGAGGGGACAGGTAGAGGGGTGATGAGGGGGAGGGGACAGGTAGAGGGGGTGAGGGGGGGAAGGGACAGGTAGAGGGGGTGAGGGGGGGAAGGGACAGGTAGAGGGGGTGATGAGGGGGGGGAGCAGGTAGAGGGGGTGATGAGGGGGGGGAGCAGGTAGAGGGGGTGATGAGGGGTGATGAGGGGGGGGAGCAGGTAGAGGGGGTGATGAGGGGGGGGGGCAGGTAGAGGGGTGATGAGGGGGGTAGAGGGGTGATGAGGGGGGGAGGGGACAGGTAGAGGGGGTGATGAGGGGGGGAGGGGACAGGTAGAGGGGGTGATGAGGGGGGGAGGGGACAGGTAGAGGGGGTGATGAGGGGGGGAGGGGCAGGTAGAGGGGTGATTAATAAGACTGATCCCTTACAAGGTGCTGTCTGCGGCCGGAGGGATCGGGTCACATTTTCCCTCCTGGCCATTAATAATTCAGTGTGACATCTCCCTGCAGAGGACGGATCCTTGTCTGCTCATTAACATTTATTATGGCCGCTCTGTCTGTGGCTTTGGCTGTGACCCCCCCCCCCCCCCCATACAGGGAGACCCCACTCCAGGTTACAGCGCAGATTCGGGATCCTACAAGGGAGTCTTATCTTAGTCCATTATCCTGAACCTTACACAAGGCAGAGACTGAAGAAACTATAACAGAAGTCACTAAGAATGAGAGAGGGTCAGAGCAGCAGCCAGGGGGCGACTACAGGGTGTCCTGTCATATGTGACACCCCCCACCCAATATGGAAAGCTGCTGCCTCATGGTGGAACACTTATATAAAAATCTATAGTTATATTGTGCCAAGATATGCTACAATGTATAGAGTAACAAGAGGACGGGGATCACTGGTCACAAGAGCTTACAATCTATGAAGAGAGAGGAGGACACAAGAGGAGTGAGGACCCCGCTCACAAGAGCTTACAATCTATGAGGAGATAGAGAGGACACAAGAGGAGTGAGGACCCCGCTCACAAGAGCTTACAATCTATGGGGATATAGAGAGGACACAAGAGGAGAGAGGACCCCGCTCACAAGAGCTTACAATCTATGAGGAGATAGAGAGGAGGACACAAGAGGAGTGAGGACCCCGCTCACAAGAGCTTACAATCTATGGGGATATAGAGAGGACACAAGAGGAGAGAGGACCCCGCTCACAAGAGCTTACAATCTATGGGGAGATAGAGAGGACACAGGAGGAGTGAGGACCCCGCTCACAAGAGCTTACAATCTATGGGGATATAGAGAGGACACAAGAGGAGAGAGGACCCCGCTCACAAGAGCTTACACTCTATGAGGAGATAGAGAGGAGGACAGAAGAGGAGTGAGGACCCCGCTCACAAGAGCTTACAATCTATGGGGATATAGAGAGGACACAAGAGGAGAGAGGACCCCGCTCACAAGAGCTTACACTCTATGAGGAGATAGAGAGAAGGACAGAAGAGGAGTGAGGACCCCGCTCACAAGAGCTTACAATCTATGGGGAGATAGAGAGGAGGACACAAGAGGAGTGAGGACCCCGCTCACAAGAGCTTACAATCTATGAGGGGATAGAGAGGACACAAGAGGAGTGGGGACCCCGCTCACAAGAGCTTACAATCTATGGGGAGATAGAGAGGAAACAAGAGGAGTGGGGACCCCGCTCACAAGAGCTTACAATCTATGGGGAGATAGAGAGGAGGACACAAGAGGAGAGAGGACCCCGCTCACAAGAGCTTACAATCTATGGGGAGATAGAGAGGACACAGGAGGAGTGAGGACCCCGCTCACAAGAGCTTACAATCTATGGGGAGATAGAGAGGAGGACACAGGAGGAGTGAGGACCCCGCTCACAAGAGCTTACAATCTATGGGGAGATAGAGAGGAGGACACAAGAGGAGTGAGGACCCCGCTCACAAGAGCTTACAATCTATGGGGAGATAGAGAGGACACAAGAGGAGAGAGGACCCCGCTCACAAGAGCTTACAATCTATGGGGAGATAGAGAGGAGGACACAAGAGGAGTGAGGACCCCGCTCACAAGAGCTTACAATCTATGAGGAGATAGAGAGGAGGACACAAGAGGAGTGAGGACCCCGCTCACAAGAGCTTACAATCTATGAGGATATAGAGAGGACACAAGAGGAGTGAGGACCCCGCTCACAAGAGCTTACAATCTATGGGGATATAGAGAGGACACAAGAGGAGAGAGGACCCCGCTCACAAGAGCTTACAATCTATGAGGAGATAGAGAGGAGGACACAAGAGGAGTGAGGACCCCGCTCACAAGAGCTTACAATCTATGGGGATATAGAGAGGACACAAGAGGAGAGAGGACCCCGCTCACAAGAGCTTACACTCTATGAGGAGATAGAGAGGAGGACAGAAGAGGAGTGAGGACCCCGCTCACAAGAGCTTACAATCTATGGGGAGATAGAGAGGAGGACACAAGAGGAAGTGAGGAACCCCGCTCACAAGAGCTTACAATCTATGAGGGGATAGAGAGGACACAAGAGGAGTGGGGACCCCGCTCACAAGAGCTTACAATCTATGGGGAGATAGAGAGGAAACAAGAGGAGTGGGGACCCCGCTCACAAGAGCTTACAATCTATGGGGAGATAGAGAGGAGGGACACAAGAGGAGAGAGGACCCCGCTCACAAGAGCTTACAATCTATGGGGAGATAGAGAGGACACAGGAGGAGTGAGGACCCGCTCACAAGAGCTTACAATCTATGGGGAGATAGAGAGGAGGACACAGGAGGAGTGAGGACCCCGCTCACAAGAGCTTACAATCTATGGGGAGATAGAGAGGAGGACACAAGAGGAGTGAGGACCCCGCTCACAAGAGCTTACAATCTATGGAGAGATAGAGAGGACACAGGAGGAGTGAGGACCCCGCTCACAAGAGCTTACAATCTATGGGGAGATAGAGAGGAGGACACAAGAGGAGTGAGGACCCCGCTCACAAGAGCTTACAATCTATGGAGAGATAGAGAGGACACAGGAGGAGTGAGGACCCCGCTCACAAGAGCTTACAATCTATGGGGAGATAGAGAGGACACAAGAGGAGAGAGGACCCCGCTCACAAGAGCTTACAATCTATGAGGAGATAGAGAGGAGGACACAAGAGGAGTGAGGACCCCGCTCACAAGAGCTTACAATCTATGAGGAGATAGAGAGGAGGACAGAAGAGGAGTGAGGACCCCGCTCACAAGAGCTTACAATCTATGGGGAGATAGAGAGGAGGACACAAGAGGAGTGAGGACCCCGCTCACAAGAGCTTACAATCTATGAGGGGATAGAGAGGACACAAGAGGAGTGGGGACCCCGCTCACAAGAGCTTACAATCTATGGGGAGATAGAGAGGAAACAAGAGGAGTGGGGACCCCGCTCACAAGAGCTTACAATCTATGGGGAGATAGAGAGGAGGACACGAGGAGAGAGGACCCCGCTCACAAGAGCTTACAATCTATGAGGGGATAGAGAGGACACAAGAGGAGTGGGGACCCCGCTCACAAGAGCTTACAATCTATGGGGAGATAGAGAGGAAACAAGAGGAGTGAGGACCCCGATCACAAGAGCTTACAATCTATGGAGAGATAGAGAGGAGGACACAAGAGGAGTGAGGACCCCGCTCACAAGAGCTTACAATCTATGGGGAGATAGAGAGGACACAGGAGGAGTGAGGACCCCGCTCACAAGAGCTTACAATCTATGAGGAGATAGAGAGGACACAGGAGGAGTGAGGACCCCGCTCACAAGAGCTTACAATCTATGGGGAGATAGAGAGGAGGACACAAGAGGAGAGAGGACCCCGCTCACAAGAGCTTACAATCTATGGGGAGATAGAGAGGACACGAGGAGTGAGGACCCCGCTCACAAGAGCTTACAATCTATGAGGAGATAGAGAGGACACAAGAGGAGAGAGGACCCCGCTCACAAGAGCTTACAATCTATGAGGGGATAGAGAGGAGGACACAAGAGGAGTGAGGACCCCGCTCACAAGAGCTTACAATCTATGGGGAGATAGAGAGGAGGACACAAGAGGAGAGAGGACCCCGCTCACAAGAGCTTACAATCTATGGGGAGATAGAGAGGAGGACACAAGAGGAGTGGGGACCCCGCTCACAAGAGCTTACAATCTATGGGGAGATAGAGAGGAGGACACAAGAGGAGAGAGGACCCCGCTCACAAGAGCTTACAATCTATGAGGAGATAGAGAGGAGGACACAAGAGGAGAGAGGACCCCGCTCACAAGAGCTTACAATCTATGAGGAGATAGAGAGGAGGACACAAGAGGAGTGAGGACCCCGCTCACAAGAGCTTACAATCTATGAGGAGATAGAGAGGACACAAGAGGAGTGAGGACCCCCGCTCACAAGAGCTTACAATCTATGGGGAGATAGAGAGGACACAGGAGGAGAGAGGACCCCGCTCACAAGAGCTTACAATCTATGGGGAGATAGAGAGGACACAAGAGGAGTGAGGACCCCGCTCACAAGAGCTTACAATCTATGAGGAGATAGAGAGGAGGACACAAGAGGAGTGGGGACCCCGCTCACAAGAGCTTACAATCTATGAGGAGATAGACAGGAGGACACAAGAGGAGTGAGGACCCCGCTCACAAGAGCTTACAATCTATGAGGAGATAGAGAGGAGGACACAAGAGGAGTGGGGACCCCGCTCACAAGAGCTTACAATCTATGGGGAGATAGAGAGGACACAAGAGGAGAGAGGACCCCGCTCACAAGAGCTTACAATCTATGGGGAGATAGAGAGGACACAAGAGGAGTGAGGACCCCGCTCACAAGAGCTTACAATCTATGAGGAGATAGAGAGGAGGACACAAGAGGAGTGGGGACCCCGCTCACAAGAGCTTACAATCTATGAGGAGATAGACAGGAGGACACAAGAGGAGTGAGGACCCCGCTCACAAGAGCTTACAATCTATGGGGAGATAGAGAGGACACAAGAGGAGTGAGGACCCCGCTCACAAGAGCTTACAATCTATGAGGAGATAGAGAGGAGGACACAAGAGGAGTGGGGACCCCGCTCACAAGAGCTTACAATCTATGGGGAGATAGAGAGGACACAAGAGGAGAGAGGACCCCGCTCACAAGAGCTTACAATCTATGGGGAGATAGAGAGGACACAAGAGGAGTGAGGACCCCGCTCACAAGAGCTTACAATCTATGAGGAGATAGAGAGGAGGACACAAGAGGAGTGGGGACCCCGCTCACAAGAGCTTACAATCTATGAGGAGATAGACAGGAGGACACAAGAGGAGTGAGGACCCCGCTCACAAGAGCTTACAATCTATGAGGAGATAGAGAGGAGGACACAAGAGGAGTGGGGACCCCGCTCACAAGAGCTTACAATCTATGGGGAGATAGAGAGGAAACAAGAGGAGTGGGGACCCCGCTCACAAGAGCTTACAATCTATGGAGAGATAGAGAGGACACAAGAGGAGTGAGGACCCCGCTCACAAGAGCTTACAATCTATGGGGAGATAGAGAGGACACAGGAGGAGTGAGGACCCCGCTCACAAGAGCTTACAATCTATGAGGAGATAGAGAGGACACAAGAGGAGTGAGGACCCCGCTCACAAGAGCTTACAATCTATGGGGATATAGAGAGGACACAAGAGGAGTGAGGACCCCGCTCACAAGAGCTTACAATCTATGGGGAGATAGAGAGGACACAGGAGGAGTGAGGACCCCGCTCACAAGAGCTTACAATCTATGGGGATATAGAGAGGACACAAGAGGAGTGAGGACCCCGCTCACAAGAGCTTACACTCTATGGGGAGATAGAGAGGACACAGGAGGAGTGAGGACCCCGCTCACAAGAGCTTACAATCTATGGGGAGATAGAGAGGAGGACACAAGAGGAGTGAGGACCCCGCTCACAAGAGCTTACAATCTATGGGGAGATAGAGAGGAGGACACAAGAGGAGTGAGGACCCCGCTCACAAGAGCTTACAATCTATGAGGGGATAGAGAGGACACAAGAGGAGTGAGGACCCCGCTCACAAGAGCTTACAATCTATGGGGAGATAGAGAGGAGGACACAAGAGGAGTGAGGACCCCGCTCACAAGAGCTTACAATCTATGGGGAGATAGAGAGGAGGACACAGGAGGAGTGAGGACCCCGCTCACAAGAGCTTACAATCTATGAGGGGATAGAGAGGACACAAGAGGAGTGAGGACCCCGCTCACAAGAGCTTACACTCTATGAGGAGATAGAGAGGAGGACACAAGAGGAGTGAGGACCCCGCTCACAAGAGCTTACAATCTATGGGGAGATAGAGAGGAGGACACAGGAGGAGTGAGGACCCCGCTCACAAGAGCTTACAATCTATGGGGAGATAGAGAGGAGGACACAAGAGGAGTGAGGACCCCGCTCACAAGAGCTTACAATCTATGGGGAGATAGAGAGGAGGACACAGGAGGAGTGAGGACCCCGCTCACAAGAGCTTGCAATTCTAGTCTTTCTGTGGGTCTCCACGTGACTGTAGTGTGACTTACACCAGGAAGGAGACAGTCAGCAGGTTACTGGCAGGACCCCTAAAACAAAGAGTCTCAGGCAGGGACTAGTTGGTGCAGTTAGGAAATCATGAAATATTGTGCGTGGAGACCCCAGAACAAATATATCGTATAGTGACCCCAGAACGAAGCTTCCCCGTCTCTGACATCAAACTGAACAACCTCGGTGCAAGTAAGCTGTATACCTCCACTGATAAAAAACGGAGCCGTCCCTGGGACTGCGGCACTCCCTCATCATACTGCGGGGCTAGGGAAAGTATGCTGCCAGTGTGCAGGTATACAGATGTGGCAGATACAGAGATACAGATGTGGCAGATACAGAGATACAGATGTGGCAGATACAGAGATACAGATGTGGCAGATACAGAGATACAGAT